>NC_045709.1:44177897-44478174 GCF_009834535.1 Camelus ferus | reverse complement strand
AATGAGTTGTCTTGATATCCCTGATAAAATCAATTAATCATAAATGTAAAATTTTTTTTTGAACTCTCAGTTTTATTCCATTCATCTATATGTTTATTGGTATGCCAGTATAACACTCTTCCTAATTACTGTAGCTTTGTAATATGTTTTGAAATAACAAAGTATAAGTTTTCCAACTTTGTGTTTTTGTTTTTGTTTTTTCAAGATTGTTTGGCTATTGCATTTACATATAAATTTTAGAATCAGCTTGCCAATTTCTGCAAAATCAGCTGCTGAGTTTTTGAAAGGAGTTGTGGTCAATCTATAAATTTATTTGAGGAATAGTGCAATCTTATCAATACTAAGTCTTTTGTTCCATGAACTTGGGCAATTTCTATTTATTTAGTTTTGTAATTCCTTACAGCAATGATTTGGACTTTTCAGTGCATAAAAGTCAATATATTTTGTTAAATTTATTCCTAACATTTTAATATGTTTAATGCTATTATAAATGGAAATGTTTTCTAAATTTTGCCTTCGAAATGTTTATTACCAATCAATTGATACTTGTATATTGATACTGTGATTAACAATGGTGAACTTGTTTACTAATTCTAAAAGCTTTCCAATGGATTCTTTCCAATTTTCTACATATGTGATTGTCATTTAAAATTAGAGATATATTTACTTCTTCCTTTCCAGTTTAGGTGTGTTTTATTTCTTTCCCTTTTCTAATTGTTCTGGCTAGTACCTGAAGTACAATGTTCAATAGAAGTGGCAAACGTAGATCATTCTTGGCTTGTTCCTGATATTAAGGAGAGAGTTTTCAGTTCATTACCATTAAGTATGATGTTAACTGTGGGTTTTGAATAGATACCTTTTATCAAGTTGATGAAAGTCTCTGATATTCCTAGTTTGTTGAATTATTTCTCATAATAGTTTGATATTGTCAAAAGTTTTTCCTTCATGCATTGAAATGATTATGTGGTTGCTTTTATTCTAAATGTTATGTATTACATTGATTGGTTTTCATATATTAAACTAACCTTGCATTCCTGGGGTAGATTCAAATTGATCATAGTGTATAACTGTTTTCATATATTGCTGGATTTGCTTTGCTGGTAATTTATTAAGAACTTATTTTTTCATCTATTCATAAGTGATATTTTTCTTTAGTTTTCTTTTCTTGTGATGTTATTGTCTGGCTTTGATATGAAAGTAATGCTGGCCTCATAGGATGAGTTAGAAAATATTCTCTCCTGTTCTTTTCTTGAGGGGGGAAATTTTGAAAAGGACTGGCAGTACTTCGTTTTAAATCATCTTGTAGAATTTACCAATGAAGCAATATTACCCTGGAATTTTCTTTTAGGAAGTTTAAAAATTATTATTTTGTCTTCTTCAGTAGTTACAAGTCTATCCAAATGTTATATCGCTTCTTAGGTAGTTTCAGTACTTTTTGTCTTTCTGGAAATGCGTTCATTAAATCTGGATTATCTCATTTAGTGTTGTAAAACTATTCTTTTACATTATTAAATTAGAATTAGACCACTCTGGAAATCAGATCCCCCACAAGGCTTGTTATTGCTGTTTACTTTTATTTCTGTTGTTATGATTGTTGCTGCTGCTGCTGCTCTTTGCTATTTTAGTGACTTCCCTGAACTAACTCTACAGTCTGTATTCTTTGTCATGTATGGCTAGTAAAGTCTCTAACTCAGCTAATAATTGGTCAGAGATTTCCTTGAATGCTTTAAATTAATGTCTCCCACCCTTTGCCTAGAGTCTCTGGGTATTTGTTGAGGCAAACTTCAGTGCTCAGGCAGTTTCCAAATCTGCCTTATCACTTCACTTTCTGCTAGTACAGAACTTCAGTGTCTGTCAGAAGTGAGAAAATAGGGCCTCCTCAAGTCTTTCTGGATGTGCACACAACCCACCACATGCTTGTGATCTTCTGTATTCCCAGGAATATGTCAGAGCTTTTCATATCATTCTTCAGAATTTCCTTTATTTATTTATTTATTTATTTATTTATTTATTTATTTATTTATTTATTTATTTATTTATTTATTTTTGGCCAGCCTCTTGAGTACCACAACTGGTAATGCTGCCTTAGATAGCTGCAATGTTTAACAATGGCTGCTGATAATTTTATAAAAAAAGTCCTATAAATATGATTTTGCTCACTGAGTAGACTCTGAGTCAGATTTAATAAAGAACAAACTCTGTTAATTGGGCTATTCCCTAGAGCTTCTAGGCAAGTAGAAGGAAACATTATTTGGAAAATTCAGAAAACGTTCCAAACCTATTTTGGCTTCTTCAGTGGTCCTAGGTTGCTGGTTTTCAAGGATACTAAGGAACTCAGGGTGAAAGTGGGATGGACATATATCAAATTAAAATATCACAAAGCTTGCTGTAATTACTGAGGATTAACTGACATTGCTGTTATTATTAAGAATTAGCCATTGCCTTGAATGAATGTTCCTCAGGTTGTTAGAAACATGTGGTTAGTTCCCAAAATTCTGTAACAGTTGGATTTGATAGTATTTGCCAATGTTTTTACTGTTTTTACTGCTTTTATAGAAGACAAGATTTTGGAGGTCCTTACTCTTGACAATCCAGAAATTCTCCCCTTTCCTAAATTCTTTGAGATTTATAACAACAAGCTATGGTCTCTATGACTTCTAATTTATCAATAGTTAATAAAATTAGAAATGTGCTAGTTAAACAAGAAAAGATTCACAATTTTATAAATGCAAATAGGCTAAATAGTGACAGTTATATCACTACAATGAAGATCATCCAAATTAATATTTATAGATTAAAACTTCATGGTATAAAGGAACATGAAGCACTAGCAACCTTATTGGCTACTGGTTACTGAAGAGGAATATATCAATTTCTAGGGTTGGCCAAGATAAGAGATTTAAGTAAGAAATTTATTCTCATTTACTGCATTTGCTGCATATTTTCTCCTGGTGGCATTCAGACAGAGATTGAATTATTAATAATCTAATTAAGCACATGCTTAGGTCATCGTAACAAGATATAAAGCAATGGGCTATTAATCCTAGTGAGAACTGATACTTTTCTTTGCTTTTTGTAGACCTAGTTTATCATTTTGCATTATTTTCAACTACAAATGGAGAGTTTGTGAAGTATACAGTGTTTTCACTATGCAGTCCTCTGAATAGCTTCTTCCAGGCCTGCTCAAATAACTTAACAGATATTTATAATTTGGAGCTTATTCCTGAGAGAATGAGATAGATTGATCCTGACTTCATTAGCAGTTTTCTATACACCTATATTCTCTATCAGTGTCATCTGAAATACTCTGTTTCCAGTCTATATGAAACTAATGTCTTTGATCAGAGCATTTTTCAATTTTAAAAGTATAAAATACTTGAAAATATACATGTAAAAAATGAGCATTGTATGTTTGTTCTCCTAAAACTAGAGTTACAGTTGATTATTACATAAAGAAATAAATAGATAAATAATTAGGTTAAAATAAAAAGGAAAGGAAAACAATGTATTTTAGAAAACAACCAGTAACATAATTCTGTCTTCCAAAGAAAGCCATATGTCTGTTAAAAAAAGAAAATGCGTATATTTTATGTTAGAAGTAGAAAATGTATGCAGTTAGAAGGTGCTCTAACATAGATCACAGAAAATGTTTTACATTATGTGTAATGAAGGCTTGGAATCAATATAAAATTTTCTAAAAGAAAAATAACTATTTTATAACTCTAGCACATTTTGTAATTCCATAAGTGCGCACATACACAAAATGTATTTACAAAGATAGGCTTCTATTAAAACAATGAGAGCTCATGAAACATTTTAAATATCAAATTACCTGAGTAGGATTATCTTAATAATACTTTGTTGAGTATGTTGTTTTCTAATTCATAATGATTGTGATTTAAGTGCAATATGAAATGAAACAATTAACAGTTTGGTTTTTTATTAATAGTATGTTAATTTCTTGATTTTTAAAAGAATAATACACATATTGCATTTGAAAAGTAAATCCATGCTAATAAGAAAGCAAATATATACTTTTTTTGAAAATTAGTTGAAATATTTATAAACGAATAGGCATCTCCTTCTTTTGTCCATGTTAAAATATTTTCTGATCCATGTTAGATTTCTTTTTTGTTTCTTCCCATTATTAATATGTCTACACATGTAATTTGTATTCTATGAGTTGGTGACACTGTCATTGAAAATAAAATTTCAAATCCTATGATACAGAAAACTAAATATTGAATAAATCAGGTTAAATGATTAAACTTGTATAAATACAAGTCTACATTCACTGTTTAAACAACCCTAAATCAATCAATTGGAAACAAAATTTAAGTCAAATACACACAGATTTTGATCTGTCTTTTTATGACAGAAACCATCTAAGATATTGGCATAGTATGGATAATGGTTCACATTTTCCGTTTTCATCCAGATGCTTGCAATTGTAAATGCACAGCCTATGGGTGTTCAGCAAGTTACAGTTGTAGAAACAGTGTTAAATTTGTTATCCACTCCTGAATAAATTTACTCACCTTTTGTTGACTTACGTAGTATTTCAGAAGTGTGAAATCATTTAAAAATGTTTTAAAGAAAGTTATAAACCAGCTATACTCAAGTTCATATCCTGCATAGCATACTCAATATTTTATGGTTGTCAGTTCCTACCAATAGAGATTAACACTCTAAAGTTATAGTTTTATTACAGATTCCCCATTTTTCAGTTAATTTCAGCATGACAAACTGAGACATAGCTAGTCAGATCCCACTGGGCTCATTATTCATTTTGTTCAGCAGCCCTGCAGGACTGATTTGAACATAAAGATCACACTGGCTTTAAATAGAATTCCATGGAAGGCAAAATGAAATGAAAGCACATTGTATGCGTGGTGCTCAAAGGAAAATATTTTTTTATTATACCAAAATATTGTTTCTATTCCAATATCTTAAATAACAAAATATATATTTTCCAGGCTTAATCTGGATGGTTAAATTTATAAATTGGCAACTGCCCCATTTTATATAGTTTACTATTTAATATGGGGAGAGTGGGGGAGATTTGCACAAATAGATTTAAAACTTCAATTATTTTTTAAAAGATTAACTATTATGGAATAGTTTTAGCATATTAGAAAAGCTTTAAAAATAAACTTTTCTAATCCTGACATTTAGAAGGAGAGAAAACTGTGATACACGTATTTTAAATAATTTACATTTCAATGGCAACAATTTTTGTAGATATTTCTTTTATGGCCCCTCTGAAACATTTTATACATTTTATATCGTGTTCTATGATTCATATTATGTTCATTTTTTAGACATAAGAAAAAATTGTCTAATCCACAATACATTTTAATTTTTAGTTGTCTTTGCAAAACAAAGAATAATTTCTGTTTGAATTCCCTTATTATTTTTTGGGTATTTTCCCATTAGGAAAACAAAATAATTTTCAATATTGGCTTGAGGTTGATCTATTACAAATGCAAGTTGGATGTGAAAATCTATTTCAAGGATGTCCAGGTAAACATGAGAAAAATAATTGTTTAGAAAAATGATTACTTTAGCCTAGTTTTCTATCTATAATAGTAAATTGAATGAAGAGAAGAGACTGTGTACATTAAACTTAATTATATAACCCCAAAATAGCACATAATTACTCCCTTTCCCCCAAATTTCCTATTACAGTTCTTCCAACAATCACTTTTCCATTCATGCTATATTTTTTTGAATTATTTTTTCATAAATATACTGTCACTGGTGTTCAATTATGTCCACAATTTTGCATTACTGTTCACCTTTATGTCTTTTAAAATATATATGTAAAACTTCACATCTGAAAAACATGCAATAAAGTTTGAGTATCTTATCACATAATATAGGTTGATGGATTTCATATTAACTTGCAGGAACAGACAGGAAATATTTATGGATTATATTGAAAAGGCATTATACCTAGGAATGTATAAATGACTCCTCATTGGTAGACACATTCTATATTTGTAAGCTTGGGTCACCATTACAGGTTACCACAGACTGGGTGGCTAACAGAGTAGAAAATTATTTTCTCACAATCCTGGAGGATAGAAGTCCAGGAAGAAAGTAACAGAAGTTTCTGGTGAGGCATCTCACCAAGTTTCCGCCATTTTACTGTGTTCTCATATGACCTTTTCCTCTATGTATTTTCCTGGGATCTCTTCCTTTTCTGGGTAACTACCTCAGTCTTCTGAGATTAGGGCTTCTCCCTTATGACTTCATTTAACTTTAATTACTGCCTTAAAAATCCTGTCTTCAAATACGGGAACCTTGGGGATTAGAGCTTCAACATAAGAATTTTGGGAGGACACAATTCTGTCTATAACATCCTCCCTCCTCTAAAGAGGTATTAGCAATACTATCCAAAGTAGAAGAAATTCAGAAGTTTCTAAATTCATAAAGTCACTGTAGTGAAAGTAGGACTAATACATATTTGAAAAAGGTATAATTCTAACCAGAGTTTACAGTTTCTGTTTTATTCAACAAAAATGTAAGCATTTCAAATATGATGAGGTGAATTCTAAAGACTGCAAAGGATACTGAGTCTAAATATATAATACAAAAGATATATAGAAGTTATTGGCTTTAGGCAATATTCTGCATTGTCTTGATATTTTATTATTTATTATATAGGTTTCATAAAATTACCTTCATATTCCATATTTAATATTTGGTGTTATTTTCTCAGAATTATAAAGAAGTATTTGCATTTATTTATCCAGATATTTCCTGATTTTCCAAATATTTTCATTGGTTCAATTTTATTGATTACAAACTTAAAAAAAAACAATTCATAGTTGAATTCTAAACAAGATGGTAGTATCATCAACTTCTTAGAACATGGGTCATTTAATAAAAATGAGTAGATTAGAAAAAAAATTGACATCAACAGTACAATATTAGCCACAGGGCTAGATGCAGCTCTGATATTCAGGGCTATAAGAAGTAGAATCCATTTTTATTTTCTTTTGTTTGTTAGTTTGAAAGCTACCTCTAATGAGCCAGTGAAAAATAAACTAGAACTTGTCAAGCATGGAAAACTGAAGGCTTTTGAGCCATACACATATCAGGTAGTAATTCTAAGTAACATATTTTTCAGCTATTTTGAAGTTATGTAACCATCTAAAACTTCCACTTAGGTCTTTTAAGGAGCTAGTTACTGTCAATATTATTTCAAACGTCAGTCTATTTTGATATTCATTCAACAGTTAGGAAATTCTGGATTAATATTAGAAGTTGCTTATGAAATATATTTCTAGTTCATGCTTAAAACATAGCCATAAAGAAACTGTTATTTAATGTATACAAATTTTTAAGAACCCACAAATGCATCAAATGCCCTACAAAAATATTGAGACATGAAAAAAATCACTGACTGCACAACTAACAAAAACTGCAAAAGTGAAAATTAATAATGATTGCAATTGAAAAAAAATTAACATGCCTTCAACATTTTAATACTAAATATAGATTGAAATAGATTAATATTTTAATGAATGATGTAGTTTGGAGCATGTCACTTAAATAGATGATAGGGAGCATATCAAACACTATCAGCTATTTACAAATCAGTGTGAATTTGTCTATCAATATTTATGAATCCTAAATAAAAGAGAGCGTGACTAACTAAAAAGGAAATAGACATGCATTAAGAACACTAATGCCTCAGAGGAGGAAAGTGTCAATGACAAAACTATTGAAGGGAAGCTGGTAGGAAGACAAAAAAATCACAACCCTGCTAAAGGGTAGAGCCAAATCTGATGACAATATATCCTTCCAAATATTAATTTTACAAAATCAAAGTGCATCTTCTCTAAAAGAGTCAACAAGGAAGTGGTAGTTACCTGTATTTTTCAAAAGTTCTAAAAGAAAATTTAGAGATAAAAAAGGCTTTGACAACATAGGAATATGATATTTACATATTTTGCCATCAGCCAGCTGACTTAGATCACAGAATTGATACTAACAGAAAAAAATTTTACAAAAAGAAAGACATTTACAGATTGTGAAAATATTTTAAATAATCCAAGTAATGTGTTCAGAAATGAAATACTATTTGGGATAAATATATACTTACCTGTATATTAGACATTGTGCTTCTTCAAAAGAGGAAGAAAAAAACCAGGTCCTATTATCAGAAAAAAATAACTTAAATTGTAGTGTTAGGTCTCTCTCCTACTAAAACTATTTAAAGAACTCCACAAACATGATACTAATTTGAAACATTACTTGCTTTTAGATTACTCAATGAAGAGATTATTGTAGTGCATTATTTTGTCAGATGTGTGAGAAAAATAAGTTATTGTAGTGATGTAACTCAGTAAGTTGTATAATGATTTGTTGCACA
The DNA here is from genome assembly GCF_009834535.1 of Camelus ferus. Lineage (NCBI taxonomy): Eukaryota > Metazoa > Chordata > Mammalia > Artiodactyla > Camelidae > Camelus > Camelus ferus. Next base: position 44,469,791 of record NC_045709.1, on the reverse strand, counting down.
TCAACACATAACTGAATTATGTTTTCCTATTTTTCTACTATTATTTTATCTCCTACCAAAATAACTGCAATATCAATTTATTGAATCATGAAATATTATATACATTGATGCTTCAATTGTTAAATGTTTAACAATTATATTTACAACAAAAATAAAATAGTGAAATTGCTCAATTAATACCCATGATTTTTCTCATTTTATCTTATTTAAGTCTGTATACATTTATAATCCTCTCCTACCACTGAGGTACCACTTAGTCTTCAATCTTTTATTTTAATGGATCAGAAAAAAATTTTAAAAATAATACAAAGATATAGAAGGAAGCAGGAGTTGGGGGATTTTCTGGAACTTGTAGTCTTTGGAAGACCCAATATGAACATAAAGTGGAAACAGATTTTATGGAACGCAATGTTTAAAATTCAGAGATTGTAAGTAGAAGGAAAAAGTCTTCTCTCAAGGTGATTCTTTCTGCATGTGTGCCTTGGACGGTTTCCCAGAAAGGAGGAGCTAAAACACCCCATACTGCTCCAACGGTGTTGCATTTACTGATGGTGGAAAGGCTAAATGTCATGCACCAGCTGTGAAACAATGTTTTTCTGGACAATTATAAAGAGTTTTATAGTGCAGACAATAAAGCCTAAACTCAAAAACAGTTTCAGAGTGAAATTTTACTGAAGAGTAAGAGTAATGAAATATCAGTGATTCCAAATTAAGTGAATTTGTTACATTGAAGGATTCAGATTCTACAAGCAGAAGCTTTTTAATATATAATTTATGTTTTACATGGTATCTTATTATTATGGAATATTAAAATGAACATTTTGATTTTTTAGTATTATATTTTATATATCCAATGAAATCCTGGAAATTGAATTTCTTACAAAGTAGGAAAAATAAATTGCAAGTAAAGTAAAATATTTTATTTGATTAGCAAGTGATACTTCTCAAATAATTTTTTGTAAAAGTTAGTTTTATCATCTGCATTTTATACAGAGCAAATTGAGACTCAGAGATAAAATTATTTGAGTTCAGTAGCTTTCTATTTATTTTTTTAGTTATTGTTCTTTTTTAACTTATGTGGAGAATATCATATTCACATATATGGTCATTTTCTTTTTAATGAAAGATAAATAAACTTAATTAGAGTAGTTTTCCTCTTTATTTTACTTAACTCTTTTAATTCTTTAAAAATTCACTCAGTATTTCCTCCTGTTAAATAATTTGTACATATTAATTTTTTTCATAAGTGAAAAATATGAGTTTCCTTTTGGCATTTTGTCTTAATTTTGGCCTCTGCTATATAGGTTATTTAACTTTCTTTGCTCTAAACACTTTAAATTTCTCTCTAAACACTTTAAGATGTTATATAAATGACTACTCTTTGCAATTCCCCAATATTTAGTTATTCAAAGACTTGTCATATACATTCTAAATGTTAGACAAATAATAGTGTCCTTTACACAAAGAATAGACATTTTCACAGCTGATTGGATAACAAAAGAAGGAAGCATTGGAATAGAGATGGTTTTAAATCATAAACACAAACCCTCACCTCTCTAGATTTTACTTTCTATGTCCTTAGGGAAATTACTTACCATCTTGTAGCTTCAGTTTCCTCATCTATAGGTGGCAAAAAACAAACAACAACAAAATAGTGCCTACCTCAAAGAGTCTAGTAAGAGTAAGAGAGAGTGAATGTTAATTTACTTAAAACAAAGCACACTAACATAATGCTAAGCGGCAAAACTTAGTATGTATTACTTCATTGAATCTTCAGATTTCACGAAGTTGGTTCTATTATTATATTTCTTTTGCAGATGATGAAATAACTATATTGAGAACTTAAGTACATGGTCCAAGATTATACAAATAAGAGGTTGCCAAAACACAATTTGAACTCAGGCAATTTATATTCACAGTTTAAGCTCTTAATAATTTTTATAGCCTCAATAACTAGATGCATTATTATTATTATATTACTATACTTCTGAATATGACTGTGGAAGAATATAATTATTAGTACCATGGAATTCATGCACTGACTTCAGAGATTGGGTGAGAAAGAAATATTGAAGATTTTCCCTTTTCTATGGAACAATGAGATACAATTACCTCTATTGTTCAACTATAGATTTTATGAGAACATGCTGTAACACTAGGTCATATTATCTTATTAACATTGGTAGAGTTCCATCTCCTGCCTCCTCTTCTAAATTCTTCGTCTTCTCATTGAAAATTTATATGAAAATAAATGGAGAACACTCACAAAGTAGACTTATGCTGGCCTTATCAAATAGTTTCACCCTGATATCAAACAAGTTTCTTTTATGCTAAATGTAACTAGGTCAAGTTTGAATATGTGAGCCACTTTAGCATTAGAAATTAAGATAATCAACTAAGAAAATCAGGTCAGTGTGCATTCCTAAGCAGGACTGACGAAAGCTAAAATAGTTGTAAAGATCAAGAGATTATAGACTTAGATTTTAGCTTGTCTATGAAAATGGATACATGGATTGCAACTATAACTTCTCTGTAGTTTTTGATGTAACTTTCACTCCACAAATCAATTTGGCAGCATTTTTCTATTAATATTAATTGAAGAAGGAAATCTCCGATCTTCAGCTTTATGTGCTAAACAAAATTAAATAATACATAGAAAATGCATTCAATACTAACTGGCATCAAGAAAGAAACATTATTGGACCAAAGAAGCAATTATTTATTTAAAAAATATTTTATTTATAAGAAAAGTATTATTTAACATATTTATAATAACTGAAGAATAGACTTTATTATTGGAAGCCTTAATACATTGTTTTCAAACTACTGAAACACCATTCTGTAGAAACCAAATTTATTCAGATGTTGTGTTAATCCTTATCCTCGCCTAATACTTTAAGCAAGGAAAGCTAATCTGGATTTATGTCATCTAAATAATGTCCTATATTCAAACATGATGTAATCTCTTATTCTTTCTACTTGAAATCCCTATTTCCTTTTACTTTTGCTTTCAACTGTGTTCTTTTGTCTTTCTATGGATTCCATTAACTGCAGCCAAATAACCAGAAAATCAGGCAAAGAGGTTAAAAAACTAAAAGCACAGCAAATGAAATCATACTGGTTTCATCAGTGAACATTCATCAGAAAGCCCCTCCTGTTGGATTTTTACAGCCTTGTTTCGCATTCTATGCAAGAAATTACTGAAAGATAGTACAGTAAATACTTTCTTCCTTTAGCTGTAACACTTAAAAATTTAAAGACAAAATCATCTTGAATAATATTAAGCAATACCATGTGTTTTAGTCACATCAATTCTGAGCTGTGCATTTTCACAGGGTTTAGCTATTTAGCTATTGGTGGAAGTGGGGGGGATGAACTTTTGAGAAGTTATTATTATTATTACTAATTTGGCTTAAACTGAAAAGAACCATAATAAGTCTGTTAGTGGATACAATAAGGTTTTTGTTGATAGCAGAGGGTTAATACTACTACTTCATGACCAACAATCCTATGCTATTTTTTTGAAAGATTCCATAGAAGGGTTGGTGTCTGGGTCACAAATTACATTGGCTTATTACTAAATGTGCTATCAGTTTAGATAAAGTCAGAGAGATCTGTGTTCTGTCTGGTTAACTATGAATTGTAGTTCATTCCTTTTTAATGAATATTTTTTTTTATTTTTTAACATTCTATACAAATTTTCTGGGTATAGAAAGAGCAAATTACATTTGAGAGTTATATAATCTCAATTTTTTTACTATATGAATTTCCACTCATGTAGTGGAAAAATATTTCCATGCTTTTATCCCGTAATTATTATAATCTACGTTTTTTTGGAGGGGAGGAAAGTATTAAATACCATGGTCTAGAAATTCCTGTTGTCTGTTAAGAGACAATTATAATAGGACCTTAAGTGTTAGAAGCCACCAATGAAGCTGAATAAGGAACATAATTAAAATAAAACAGAACAAAATTAAGTCTCTTGTAAATTGCTTCACCCAACATATACTGAGTACTTTGATCAGTAACTCCTCAAGGTGCATAGATTAAGTATGTGTAATATTTTTGTATGTCAGTAATACCTCCACAAATCTAAAAAGTAAAATAAAATATAACAAAATCTGCATTGCAATTAGATATTAACAAAAAACACATGTTGAGCAATAAGTAAGTTATCCCTTTGTAAATCTTGGTTTAGTGGTACACTCCATTTTGGTCAATGAAATTTGAGAGATGTTTGTTCTTGGTTTTGAGAAGGTTATATTCAATCTCAAGGAAGAAGGACAAAAAGCAGAGATCCACTGACCTCCAGAATTGAATGATGAAGCTCACAACTTAGTAACTATTATAAACATTGAATTATAAACATGAAACTAGTGTATTACATAAATAAATTAATCCAATGAAAGACAGAAGAAAGAAATCTAAATAATCTTGTTTCCTTCTAAAGTTAATGACATTCTTAATTTATTTATTTTTTTCCTTGTTTTTTGCTTGTTTTCTGAGGAGTGAGTATTAAAAGTTTTATTCTAGGAGTTTCCATTATCTATGGGAGTTGCCCACTTTAGCCCCTAAAGTATTGGAAGCCACAAATAAAACTGAGTATGGTCCAACTCAAAGACATAATTCAACAAAATAGAACAAAATAAAAATACATAGTTTTTTAAAAATCCAACTTCATGTGATCAATTTCATCATGCTAAAATTTCAGTAGAGTTTCATAGGAAAAAAATTTAAAAAATAAAAGCTATAGTTTTACAAACTAAAAAATAGTATTTGCTTTAATAATAATAAAAAACTAATTATCAAATATGACATGTACAATGCTTAGGTTTAATTTTACTTACAATTATTTTATAAGTTAGTATGCTATGAACTTACACTTTGAAAAAATGATTAAAAGCCTCTAAAGGAAAGACCTTATAGAAATTGTTGCAACCAGTTTAGAAAATAATTTACCATTTTCTTCCAAATGTATATGAAGATATTATTCAAACTTTAAGTTTCTTTCCAGGTATCCAGTATGACAAGAAGTTTAAGGAAGATACCAAAGTTGAGGAAAGACATAAATGTGACAGACATAGATTTCAATTCTGTATTAAGTGCAAATATGTAAATTGATTTAAAGTGCAATGTAAAAATATAAACACAAGGGTAGATTTGTATACCTAACATTCTCATAACTTAAAACGTAGTGGTTGTCCAAATTTGAGACTACTTATAGTTTACAGAAGGATTAGTCACATCATCTGGTTTAAAACGGGACATGCCACAAGTAGAAACATATATTGGCCAGAAGTAGGTTCAATTAGATGGATTTATGAGTGTGAAGAAGATCATACCCTGTGAGAGTTGATTCAACAAATATCCAAACGCTACCAATATTAGATTGTTTTCAATTTTTTACTGTTTTTATTGGCTTTATTCTTTCCATTTGTGTTCTTCGACTTCTAGAAACCTATAGCTTGCTCAAGTTCCTATAGTAAATACTTTTCTATATCCCAATATGCCTTAACTTGGTAAAATATTATTCAGCTCATGTGAAAGTTTATACTGCATTGCCACATATTAGTTAATTTTGTACTTAATTTGCCAGTTGTATGTACAATGATATATATGCTCTTGCCTTTTAATTTCATAAACTGTTTATTTTGTACATATTTCAGATCTCTTTAGATTACATTGCTAAAAACTGAAGAAAAAGAACATTATTATTTTATTGGTTGTAGTTAATAGGAATTTTTGTACTATAATGGAAGAAAACTATACTTATAAATTAATTTTATAGTTAGGAGGGAAGAATCTGAGAAACATTTTAAAAAACATTCAAACAAGTCTACTACAGTTTATGTACATGGATGATATATTGTTAATGTTTTAAAAACAAAAGGTTCTATGAATTATTAGCTTAAATATCTGTGTTTTAAGTGAAATTTTGCATAATGTAGTTTTCTAAAATTTGAAAATATGCAAAGAACTTCAACAGCAGAAAAAAAAGTTTTGATTGAGTAGAGATTTCTGTTCTTAAAAATTTGAAATGAATCTTTTTTATGTATACTCTTAATAACACATTATATTGCATTATGCAGGTCCTGTTGTCTATTTATTTTTATTTATGTCAGCATCTTGAATCCAGGCAGGTAAATTCCAAAAATTTCAAGTAAAACATGATCTAGTTTTTGTTTTTGAGTGCCTCTGGGTATGACAATTACAAAACCTCTATAATACACAAACTCTTGGATTTTGAATATTTTATCATACATAACACAGAACTCTGTTAGAACCATGTTAGTCTAAATTTTCCCTAAGTTGAATTTAAATTTTTTATTCTAGATCAATTTTTCTAAGAATAGAAAAATTACTAAACTATTTATAACAATTCTTTATGTGTTAAAGACTTCTGCTAATTTTTTATTACCTAATTTTACAGATTTCTTAATGCTTCTCTGAAATGTTATTTGCCTTTTGTACTCTTCTGAAATAATAATTCATAACCTTTTAAACCTCTGGCCTATGTAGAAATGACTTAAGCCGAGTTTTTAGGGAATACTCTGTGAAGATTAAGAAAGGAAACCTCAACAAATTGGAGTTGGGAAGGCCTGTAGAGGGGCCTTTCATGCCCTGCAACTCAAGGTTAATTATCCCAAACAAGAAAATGTCAATTACCCCCATAAGAAAATATCAGTTACTGGCCCCAATTGGAAAAGATGTACCTTGTGCTCCCAAACAGGAAGTGCAACTACTTTACTATCCCAGCAAGAGGCAGAAAGTCTTCCTTCTTGCCCAGCAATACATCCAATCAATGTAAAGTGTCACAGCTCAGCTAAAGAGAAGCCATTGTCCCCTGAATTTTAACCTTCCTCCAGTAAACTTTTATTTTTTCCTTCCTGATGACTTTCATTCCCTGTCCCACCCTCCTCACTATAAAAGCCCTCTGTGTTGTCTAATCCCTCAGGAAATCAGTTTGCCAGATGAGATGCTGCCTGTTTCATTAATTGTTTAATAAAGCCAGCTAGATCTTAAAATTTACTCAGGCCTTAGTAAAAGATACACACAAACACATATGCACAATGGGTTTAGAAAAAAATTAACGAACTGCCCAAAACACTAGATAACTTGGGTTAAAAGTGGTAAACTCAATGATAGAAATTTAAAAATGTATCATTAAATGACACAAAATTGTAAGTTGACACATTTTACAACTTCTAATTATGACATATTAATCTACTAGTAATATTTTGATTTTTTATGTTGATATTAAATCAATATTTACCCAAACTGATGTTATAAAAATATAGGTTGGGCATCAACCTGAAGAAGAAACTGCAAGGTAAGGACATAGTATGTCTTTACTTTAAGCAAAAATGTCATTAATGATTAACAGAAATGGAAGAGTTTAAAAATACATGAATCAATCTCACCTCTTTTGATGGAAAGCTCTGTGTGTATGTGTTTTCTGCAGAATGGATTTTTCTTCTGATATTACCCTTAGAAGTAATGTTTGTCATGTAAAATTTTCTCAAAAAGATTTGACAAATACAGACAGGGGAAGTCATACATTGTTCCACTTTCTGTCACATGTTCAGCAACCTCATAAATCACAGAAGATAGATTTGACAAATTTTTCTGCATATTTATCTGCTTTTTAATATTATTCTATTTTTACTGATGTTATTTCTAAAACTATCCATAAAGTTAGTTACATTCCATACAGTTTACAGCTGTATAATTAATATGCTTATATAGTTATTTTAAGACTGTATGCATTCACATTCATATCCTTTGGTATTATTACCATAAAAATATATTTTGTTAACTAAATTTCTTCTGTGTTCAGAATATCTGCAAAATATTTTCTGTATCACTTTTGTCTTTGTTTTAAATACTTTTAATGATAAATTTTCTTTAAGAGCTCTTTTGTCTTTTAACTCTCTGTGTGCCATCTCTAATTGATTCCATTATTAAGTCCCATATGGCTAATTTAGAAAATATTTGTCTTCTTCCTGGTAAGCATATTAAGAAATAAGTTATTGTTAATGTATACTAATTTACCTATATTAAAATATTATTATATTTCAAACACAGATTTATGTTCATCGATAATGTAACACAAAATATATCTAAAATATTAGTTTGAATTTCTTATTCTGTTTTGGTATTTGGGGTAATCAACAATATTCATCATGTAATTTACAAAGATTATTGTTTATTTTGGATTCCCTTTCAAACACTTTGTGTCTCATTTTATGTTGCTAGCATTAGGCTACAGTTTCCAGCAAGCAAATTTGATTACAATACTTTACAAAGTTGCAGGTAATGTCTAGAAAAGAGAATTACAAACATGAGCAGCCTGATTCTAGAGTATGTGGCCATAATAACTGTATACTTTATATTGCCTCAACTTAAATGCATATTCCTGCTTGACAGGAAAGTAAGTTGTCTCTTCATTAAGTTGTTTTAATGTCATACATTAAGAAGAGGTACATATTAATACCATTGTATTCAGGTTTTTTGGACATAAAGCTCTAATTATCTTTGTGGGTTGACAAATTATGCCTCTGCTGGCCAAATGTTGCCTACAACCAATTTTGGTTTAAAAAAAAAAAAAAGAGGGACTGCAGGTCACACTCATTTATTTATTATTATTTACTATTCTTTATGCCTGCTTTCATGCTTCAATAATAGATTGGAGTGGTATCCAAAAAATATCATACAGCCATCAAAACTTAACATATTTACTGTCCAGTTTTCTTACTAGAAAAGTTTGCAAACCTCTGAGGTCTAAATTAACTGACTTATTAAAAACAAAAAAGCAATATACTAGGTTACTGAGAAAATGTCCATTTTTATTCCAACCATAAATAGATTTTTGCTTATATCTTGAATCCTTTAGTTAATTATGTGATTTATCAAAGTTTAATTGTTATTGTTGATCTAAAATAAATAGACTTCCAATTATTTCTCTGGAAAAATTTGCCTTATTCATGATCAGCAGATTTGCAATTCAGTGTCTGCAACCATGACAGGCCATGTTCAAATCCCTGTGCAGCAAGGGAAAGAGAACTCTTCTATAAAGGATAAAAGGAAGTTAGTTGAGAGGGCTATGGTTAAAAAAAGAAAAGGAGAAACAGAGAGAGAAAGTCCACAAGTTTTCATTGGTTGAGTTGTTACCAGGAAGAAGAGTAGTCTTTCTTCCTCTTATTGGGCATCCTGTGACTCTCTCAAAGTGTAAAAGTTTATGAATTCTAAATGGGGTGGATCTGAGATTTAGAAGAACTCATGGCAATGATTTTGGCCAAGATATTTGAAAGGTCTCTACAAATTTTGTCAACTGAGTTTTGATATGGTCTTAGTGTGTTTGTCTAAACCAGAGTATTGAGGGTGGGAAGCACCGTAAAAGTATTGTAGAACAGTCAAATAGCACAGGCTTGTTGAATTATCTGGCTAGTAAAATGGGTTCCTCAATCATTAAGAAGTTCAATGGAAATTCCTCAGGTAGGGATAATCTTTTCCAAAAGGACTCTAGTCACAGAAGAGGCACTAGCCTCTCTGCAAAGGAAGTCTTCAGTCTAGTATGAAAACATAGACCATGACTGAAATATTTCTATACCCATGAGACAGAGGAAGCTGTATAAAATCCATTTGCCTGACCTTGAATGGTCCATTGGACAGTTTAAAATCTCCAGTACAAACAAACTTCCCTGGGCTGTAGTTTGGACAAGTGAGACAAGTAAGGTAGGCACTTTCTGCGGTCTTAATAATGTTTCCCCACTAGTATTGATTCATGAAGGCTATAATTTTGTCAGTAGCCCAATGACTTAAAGCATGTACAGTGATGAGGAGTGGGTATTATAAACTCTCCAGTAGGACTGGGTTGTTATTTAGTTCAAATTAGAGCATTCTTTTTTTATTACACCAATAACTGTTGAATTTCCAGTCTTGTTTCTCTTTTTCTAAGGCCAATCATTGGGCATTGGGCTTGTCTAGCCAATTTTTCTAATTTTTCATTTGGGTAAATATTCCTTTGGACCATAACAGAGGTTTGGCTGCTACTAGTTCCTTTAAGAGCAGAGTATCTTGTGGAAATTTCAGCAAAGTGATTTTCCTTAGCTTCTAAAGAGTCAGGTTCAGAATATCTCAGAATCTTAATGATAGATAAGTGGCAGGTAAGATTATTGCATTTAATAATTCCTGAACATAGGGGCTATTTTAAATTTTATTTCTACTGAAAGTAAGGAAGCCGTGTTGTTTCCACAATATACCAAAATCATGAGCTACCCTGAAAGTATATTACTGTCATATAAATATTGACAGTCTTAACTCAGCCTGTTGTGCCAAAGTAGCCATAGGTAAAGATGCTAACTCAGCAACATCAAAAGAAGTTGTAATAGCATCCCCAGGACAATATTTGCCATCATCCACTTTTAAATAAGAATAGTCAGCAAACCATGAGATGCCATTATTACCCACTGGGATTTCCTGTAGGTTATCTTGAGGAATCAGAAGGTCGTCTGTCAGTGTAAGGCAGTCTTGAAGGCCTTCATTGGTGACTGACAGGACAAGAGTTATAGAGTTAAGATTATTACAGTAAAAAAAGAATTTTGTGAGGAGTTAACAAAAAGACTTCAAAGGAGGGGAGGTGGCTGACTGAAACATGTTGAGAATGAAAAGAATTCAGGAGGACTTCTGCTGCATAAGGTGCAAAAGTGGTTAAAGGGGATTCCACAACAGTTTCCTCAGTAGACTTAATGAAAAGGGCAGAGGCCATAATGGCTCTAAGGCAAGGGTTATGTCCTCATGCAATAGAGTCCTGTAGCTGGCTATAATATCCTGTGGGTTGATAATGATCCCTGTATTTGGGGGTGAGTACCCCAAGGACATGCCCTTCCTTTTCATATACAAAAAGGAAAAAGGGAATCTGATAATTGTGATTCCTAAGGAAAGTTGGGTTCAACAAACTCTTCTTTAAGACCTTGAAGGCTGTATTGTTTGGTTTTTCCCATAAAACCAGGGAAGGGGTTGTTGTTGCTCAGTTAAACAAACAGAAGTTTGGCCATAAGAGAGGAATTTGGAAACTAATTTTGGCAAGAACCAAATAGCTTAGGAAATCTCACAGTTGGCATTTAGTTTGGTGTTTTGAGAAACTTAGGACACCATGAAGTCTGCCTAGATCTAGGTATAACCCTTGCTCTGATATCAGATGCCCTAAATATTAATCCTGATTTTGGGCAAACTGCATATTTTCTTTGGCAATCTTATATCCCTTTAAGTCTAAAAGCTTTAGCAAGTGGATGCTGTTTTCCTGTGAGAAGATCAAAGAAGCAAATAATCCACACATTGCAATGAAGTAGAACCTCTTGGGAACTTTCTATCATCCAGATCAGCCATCAGGATTTGTGAGAAATTATCAGGACTCAGTAAAACCCTCAGGCATTACTATCCAGGTGAATTATTTTTCTTCCCAAGTGAAGGAAAAAAAAAAAAAGTATTGGCTGGCTTCATTAACTTGAGTACTAAAGAATGTACTGGATAATTTAATTAAATAAAAAGATTTGCTTCCAGTGTAAGTGGATGTTAGTAAAGTATGACGGTTAGGAACAAAAATGTGTCAAGGAATAACAGTGTTGTTTACTGCTTGGAGGTCCTAGACAGATCTCCCCCATTGGCCTTTAGATTTTCTCACCAGTAAAATGGGAGTGTTACAAGGACTAGACCAAGGGATAATGAAGCCTTAAGCTTTGCGGTCACTTATTATCCTAGAAGGGCTTCTTTACTTAGGGATATTGATTAATTCTGGAAAGAGGTTTTCAGGAGTCTACTTGAATCTTGATGAGAGGTATGCTGTAAACTTTGCTAACATCAGTTGGAGATTTTGCCTATAAGGAGGTATCTGATTCAACAGAGACAAATGATCAGTGTTTCCAGAATGGAACAATGGAACAGTGTTTCAGAGATGGAACAATTAAAACAATTCAGCAGGTTATTTATTTCACGTAGTTGGTTACTTTAATGGCTACTACCAAACTGAGGATTGGGAGGATGTTGGTAAACTGGTTACAAGGTTGAAGGTATCTGAAGTGCTTAAATTTGTAACAAACTCTTTTCCAATGTCCTGGTTCTTTGCAGTAATAGCAGAAACCAGGAGGGTTTTGGTTTCATTTAGGCACCTTCATTTGCTGGAGTTGAAGATTAAGGCTTTTTGCAGTCTTCCTTTTAGCTGTCTCATCTAGAAGTGTGAGGCAGCTGGTTTGCAGATTAACTAAATCTAGAGTGGACACAGTTTCCCGTTACTTTATGGTCCATTTTACTAGAAGGGAAAGGTTCAGCTCACTAAAAAACACGGAATTAAAAGCTACCTAGGTGGAATCAATATCTGAAGCAAAAACATAATTTCTTTAAAAATAATCAGATTCAGTTCTGGAAATCTTGGAGGTATTGTAGTCCAATACACAGTATTAAGAAAATTAAGTTTGGGGATTTTAGAAGTTCCTTATAATGGCCATAGTTATTCTAAACTGCCTTTGGTCAGGTCATTTCATTTAGTTAGTAGCATACATAAGGAAAGCCAGAGGTTTTTATACATAAAATTGGCCAGACTCCCCTGTGTGGGGCAATGCCCTCAAAATATTTAGATAACTGGGTTCCCATTTCTCAGAGGTTTTCCTCTAAAGTAAAATAACAATTTTCAAATAGCCTAAACAGCTTACGATTCAAACAGCTCTATTCAGGCAGCTTGCAACTCAAACAGCTTGCAGGCCTAATACCAGCCCATTCTAAGGGGACAGCTTGGCCCTGGAGGAGCCAGACTGGCTTGTCAGCCAGTTTCAGTTAAAACGGTCTGATCTCAAAATCAAACCAAAGTGTCGAAGGAGTACCTCTATACAGAACAAAGCCTTAACTAGGAAGGACAAAACCTTAAAATAGACCCTGAGTAAAGCCTGGGAGCTTCAAACTCAAAGGGTGAGGATTTGGATCTAGGAGAAATACGAATCCAAACTCCAGGTTTGGTGAGAAAAGCAGTGAGCAACAATGGGCTCAGTTGTGGGTTTCTCACCTCTTCGCTCATCAGCCCTGGAGCCGTGGTGGGCGAGTTTTCTCTGGTCCCCAAATGCGCGACAAAAAACATTGACCTAAAACAGATAGACTGGTACTTATTTCTCCAGCAAAAGATGAGTTTATTCATGATCAGCAGAGAACTGCAGTCTGGGGTCTGCAACCATGCCGAGCCATGGGCAAGTCTCTGCACTGCAAGGAAAGGAGAACTCTTATTATAGAGGGGAAAAGAAAATTGGGAGGACCATAGTAAACAAAGAGTAAATGACTTTTCATTAGCTGAGTTGCTCCCTCACCAAAAAAAAAAAAAAGTCTTTTTTGGTCACAGGATGAGAGAGTTCCTCTTTCTGGTCTCCTGACTATTTAATTGAGGTTTCTATTTATTAACTTTTTACAGTATACATTCTCCACCCACCCCCAAATATAGGATTTCCCCGTGACCTTTTAAATTGTGATTATTTAGTATTTTAATAATTGCTTTTTTTACTCATCCTTTTTTTTTTCTGTTTCGCTTCATTTTGATATCAGGGAGTTTTATTATGGTTAATGTGTATATGTGCCTTGACTTGCATTGTGGGTTTGTATTTCAAACAAAAATAATAATGATGAATTAAATGGATGTTATTTCCAAGGATAGAAATAGGATATTTTAAGCAATTTTCCAGAGAGTCCAAAAACTGTACAAAATTAGTTTATTTTTAAGCATTTCATTTAGACCAACTTAAAAAAATTGACAAGAAAACACATAAAAAGTTTAACATGTCATAAAATAAGAGTACATTAACTTCTTCTATAGGAAAAGACAAATATACACACACCATGCAGGAAGGCCTATCATAGTCCTTTGAGAATAACCTACAGTAGAAGTTATAGTTTACACAAGTAGAACAAATGTGTGATTTTTGGAAAATCTTGGCTACTCAGCAATCGCGTACACTTTTCTCATACTCACAATACCAAATATTAGCATCATTCAGCTATCTAACATATAGTTATTAATTCTTTCACTACTAGCACAACTGATGATTGTCTATCAAAAATGGATAGATTGAGTTTATTTAGGAAAATTCAAGAGGGAATAAAATATTTGGCAGAAATATGAAAGAAAACTTTTGAATAGTTTTTGGTTATTACAGTAAAAACCCAAGTAAAGACATTATTTGATTGGATATTGGGGTTGAGATTTTCCAAGAAAGATCATGTTTGACAGAACCATGTTATAAATCATCAACTGATATATATATATGTTAAATCTTTGCTAAAGACTTTTTTTTTTAAAGGAATATGAGTAAAGTAAGGAAGAAAACCAAGGGTCAATATTCAACATATTTTTAATTTATTTTACAAAAATGTTAGTAGCCTAAATTATGTTTACATTAATTTACATCATAATTTTCATTAACTACAGGTAGTGATCTTTGTAAAAGATATTAACATTTCACTTGGGTGTATGGTTTAGAAGAAACAACCATCTTCTCAGTGTCCCATAAAGGTGGTCCTCAGAGCCCTTTAATATGCAGGAGTCAAATGTATGATACTTATGAATCCTAACACTCAGCTTTATTTAGTCAAGATAACAAGATAACACACATAAATTTACCAAATTACTAGGTCATGGGATTTAAAACCATTAGTCATTTCCATGGTCACTATGATGACAGTAATATGGCCTATGATAATTCATTTAGGGGAGTTCTAACTCTAACAAAGGAAAAAGAGCAATTTTTGAATTTACAAATAAGTGATATAGTAATGAGAATTAAGAATAAGTATATTTCTATTTCTATAATATGATTTTCATTCAAAAGAATACCTTTCAAGTATCTGATCATACCTCAATTTATCTTGATGATAATAATTAACATTTAATAAAATTATTTCAATAATTTAAATAAATATTTAATAAAATTATTTTATTTATTCTTAAAAAAACTTTAAAAAGGCATTAACTTTTTAAATCTTATTTTGCAACACATTTACAGGATGAGGAATACACTAAAATTATGTAGGCTCAATATATTTTTTAGAGAATCATGGACTCATTGTGAAGTTGCAAGTTTTTCTAGACTGTGGCCTTCTGGCATTTATTTCATGGCATGCTTGATTGTCTGACCAAACGAAACTTTTTTAAATTGAAGTATAGCCAACTTACAATGTTGTGTTAACTTCTGGTGTACAGCATAGGGATTCAGTTTTATACATATACATTTCTTTTCATAGTTCTTTTTCATTATTGGCTATTACAAGGTATTGAACATAGTTACCTGTGCTATGCAGTAGGACCTTGTTGTTTATCTATTTTATATATTGTAGTTAGTATCTTCAAATCTCAAACTCCCAATTTATTCCTCTCCATCCCCTTCCTCCACTGGTAACCTTACGTTTATTTTCTATGTGTGTGAATCAAACCAAACTCTTTTGTAGTTGTTTCCTGCACACATTCTTCAGTAGTTGTCTCAATTGTATTAAGAGAGAGAGACAGAGGAGAACAATGCAATTCTTTTTAAAGGAAAGAAAAATCTGTATAAAATTAAAATGACAATAAATAATTACATGGTATGCAAAACTTGGTCTTTCGATAGATATCTCCTTGGCACTGACTTATTATTGCATAATGAGAGAAACTAGTGTTTATTTAGAGCATTCTACTCTTAGAATTTTTTCGGTTCAATTTAATTGCAGCTTTAGTTATTGTAACATACAAGAATTTAACTTGTTTACTAAATTCATTAGAATAATTACACAGATTTATGTTATATGCTTTAAAGATAAATGCCTGTGTCCCATCCTACTTCTTTTAAATTACTATAGTTTCACACTACTATTCTCTTTCATAAGCTTTAGTTCAGTTTAGGATGTGCAATCTTTTTCCTAAATTCATAAAAGCAACATAAAAGGAAGCCATTTTTGATTAACACCCTTGAGATGAATTTATATGTATAATTAATTTAGGTAAAAAATTAAAGTTCCTCTTGGCTTATTGTTAATTGCAATTGTTTTTACATAATGAAAATTAAGTTATCTTAATAGGAATATATTATTAGAGATGGTTATGCAATTTTCCAGAATTCAATGGTTAAAAGTTATTCAGGACCAAAAACACATAGCTGAGAAACAAATACTGGAAAATCTAAAATAATATTATCACTCTTATGGACTTTTAATTTAATAATAATGCTGTCCATTGCTATTTGGTTAAAAAAAAAGGAGAGAAAATAGTACTAAATATTGTTTCATGTTAAGTAAATAGATAGTTTGAATGGTTAAATACATATCAAAAATGAAACAATGATAAGAAAAGAAATTTGATTTACTAAACTTGATACTGCATCATTTAATAATTTAAACATCATGACATGTCATATGAATAAATGATGTTCTCTGAAATTCTAATAACTGTTTTAAAAATTAATATACTAAATTAAAAACAATTATAATATAAATTAACACTACAGAATGAGAATATTATGAACAATAGTAATTTACATTATCTTTAAAGCAATTTTTTATTTTAAATGTTTCTATTCTTATGATATTTGATCATAAGATGATAGATGATGACTTTTTGTAATAGTTTAGGACATCAGGACACCATCTGGATTGTATTTCAAATGATGTTTGTAGTTCTTGCACAGATTGTTTAGATAGTAGAATAGCTGGAATCATAAACAAATATGGCATGCAGAGTACACCATTCAGGAAAAGCTGGTTGTTATTCCCAGAATATGCATATTAACTCCTTCAAGCTACTTAATTTTATTAAATTTATTTTATTATACATATACATATAATCTTGCAGCTAAAGCAGAGTCATATTATGAAAAACAAACAAGGAAACGAACAAAAACTAAAGGTCTAGAGAATTAATGAGTCAATTTAAATAAGAAGCCTGGGGACCCTTTAGGACTGAGGATACTTTCTTGCATTTCCCTCAGAGTGTCTATGACCAAGATCCGAAAGCAGGAGAAAATAATAAAAATACCAAAGGGAACTCACAGGAAAGGAGTGAGTCTGAGGTGACACAAATTATAGAAAGGCCAAGAGAGACCCCAAAGAGATGTAGTTCATGCCATACGTGAAGCTACTTGTGAGTCTTCATTCTGGATAACTTGGAGGAATCGAGATCAATCTGTCTTGACTTGTTCCCTTCCTCCAGGAGTCTATAGATCAGTACAGGAGAACAGTGTGCACATTATTCTTAGATGAAGTAGAATGAGGTGTCCTAAGCAACCTGAGGCTCTCGAAAGGCCATTATGAAAGGGGTGGCACCATAGGATAGATAAGGTGTAAAAATGCACAGATGTTGTATAAAGTTATAATACTCAGGTTTTATATTTAAAAATATTTATATTTTTATATATATTAAATATATATATTTTATATTTATATTTTCCATTTCAATGGAAAATGTGTTCACAAGTTGCCAAGATAAAAGACAGTATTTCTAGAACTAATAAGAAGTGATTACTTGCATATTTTCAAACATCACTTTAAATCTGTTAGAACTTTTCTCCTTCCCTCCAACTATTTTTCCTATTTAATACTCTGTTACACATTTTTTATTTCCTAAAATCTGCTTTTAGGACCACATTTTAATTTTTTTTTAGAATGGTTTTATCTCTGTTGGAAATTTTTGTTCAGATGTTATTAATAGAATTTTCTATATTGAGATGTACTTTAACATTACTTCCTTATTCTCTGACCTATAGAGTAAGATCAATGAGGACGATTAACATTATTGGACTCCCGAACTGTCTCACTTTATTTGATTCTTTCATTATCTAGAATTAAATTCCACACAAAAAAAGGCAAACAAGTACAAATTTTTAACCCCACTCCACAGATAAGATCAGTAAAATTCAAAAAGTTTAAATACTTTCACAAATATTTGAGCCGAGTCTCCCTGATACCAAAGTCCTTGGCTACTAGATGGTCATGTCTCCGGGAGATCCAGCAGAACTACATACTGTGGCTTGACTTCTGGACCCTTGCATATTGTGTCAGCTTGACAGTATTTTAAAGCTGCAGGTACTCACCGTATACATTGAATAAATAGAGGAAGAACGGAATCTATTTTTACATATTACTCCATGAACATCAGAAGGTGAATCTGCCAAGGTATTACTTTTATAAGTTAAACAATGAGCTGAACTATTTAAATAAACACTTTGCTCTAGAGAGGTCAAAATACTGAAATAGATGACCCAGCAGGCCATCTCTCGTTTTCTTTTTTTTTCTTTCCCAAAGCACTTTGTGTTGTAATATATGTCCTTGGAGAAACTATGTGTTTAATATTTAGTCTACTTAATATTTTAACTCTGAACTATTGTTCACTGAGGCAGAAATTTGGATCTTGAAGTCATGCAGCTAAATCCTATTAGAAGGCTAAAGAATCTACTTAAAATTTCAAAATGTTGATCTGGGCCATTTGCAGTGCATTGCAACGAAGCAGAAAATACATTTTAGAGTTTGCTGTATTAGAGATAATGGAAGTACTTTGCCCAAGAATAGAGATAATTTAAATTTTTTTTTTGTTTCATATACAATCTCACTGTATGTTTTAGAGTGATTTACAAATACTTATCTCTGCTGTTTTAATGTGACTGTGACATTTCTTTAGCTTCAAATACCTGTTGCCCAGATTTACTGTTACACAACCCCCCATCCTCACCCCCATTTCCATGGAACTAGATTTCTTTTTTGTTGTTTTTCTGACTTCTGCCTGGAAGACAGTTCTTGACCTCTCACTGATGTGGCACTGCTTGGCTGAGACAACTGTCATATTTACAGCTCTGCTTTGAATGTCTTGTTTGTATAATATCTCTTTACTTCACCCTTTTCCATGTTTCTTATGGCATTATCTCAGCTTAATCCATTGGTGATATGAATCAAATTCATTTTACACCTACATGAAAAGGAGAAGTAAAGGGAAAAGACAGGATAAGCCAATGATGAGAGAAGTTTGAAGAATTATTGGTTGTGGATTCCCAAGGTAAAAATTACGAATTTTTTCAGAGCTGGGTTGATGGGATTTTTACATACCAATTATAGCACCATTTAGCTTTCTCATGCATCCAGTCTCAAGGATAGCACAGTTGACCTGAAATAAATAGACTGCCAGATAATTTGCCCAGCAAAGGTGGGTTTATTCAGGATCAGCAGAGAATTGCAATTCAGAGTCTGCAACCAAGGCAGCCATGTGCAAGTTCCCTCTGGGCAAGGAAAGGAGAATGCTTTTATAAAAGAGAAAAAGGAAGTTGGGAGGGCTGTAGCAAACAAAGAGTCCAGGTTTTTCATTGGCTGAGTCCTTGCCAGGAAAGAAGAGGAGTCTTTCTTCCTGTTGGGCTCTGCTGTTGTCAGAATTCTTGAGAGCTCCACTTTCTGGTCTCCCAACTCTATTTAATTGAGATTCCTCTGTATTAATATTTTTGCAGTACAGTAGCTTATAACCTGTACAATTATGCTTCTGAAGAATTTATAAACAATGATGAAACTATGGTTTCAATACCATAAAGTGAACAAATGGTCGTTCCTTTTTTATAAACAGAAAACCTGAGAAGAGATCAAAATATATTTTAAGATATTTTCTGAAATGTGCATTTGAAGTTTGTTTTGTTTTGTTTTTTATGTCATCCAGTCAATCAGTACATCTTTATGGAGCTCCCTTCATGATAATTTATATGAACAATCTAAAATTAACCTCTGATTCTGCATTCTACTCTGGTCACCAAGTGCATCTCGTATTCCCGTGAGGTAAACTAAACTTTATTCAAATGTGTTTGTAATGTGTGCATATGTGTGTCTGTGCTAAATTCAGTGAGTTATAAAAATTAACAAAAAAGAACCTCTGGCCTCAAGGATCCTACTATTTAGCAGAATATTTTGTTAGACTTTAATAAATTTTGTTTCTACGTTACTTGATGGTGCTTCTCAAAAATACCCATATATTTATTGTAGTCTGTACTTCTGTATTGTAACCTTCAGTTTTCCAAAATGTTTTCTCTTTTTATCATCAGAACTGAAACTAGATACTCCACCTAGCCTACATCTATCATTAGCATGACTTACTCACTTGCTGTCTTTACAAATACCATTCTACTATCTTCATCAACATGATTTATGACTACTATTCCAGACACTCTTGCCCAGGAGGATGACGGTTGTTCATTTTATTGCGTATTTCAGGAAATTTCCCAAACCTCATTTAAATAAATATCAAAGTGTTCAGCTTTTCCATGTATAGTATCAGATGATTATCTCTAAGGCTGTTCAAACCTTATCAAGTTGTTTAAGTATTATGTTTTGAAATCCAAGGTTTAACAATCTTAGAGGACCACAGAGAATCAATCAAGCTCTGTTTATCCCTAAAGCCCAAGACCTTTAACACAGAATAGCACTTCTCTTTGCAAGCCCCTGGGCATGTGGCTTGAGTGCCTCTTAGAACATTATGATTTTGGTTAATTTTTTTGGGTTCAAGTTTCAGTTTTGTTTCTTTGTTTAAAATCTCCTCAAATACTAAGTGAATTTTGTATCTTTGATTTAAAAAAAAAAAAGAAACAAAAAAAAGTTTTATAAAAAAGGATTTAGATTTAAAAAAAAACTTTAAAAAATACTTTGATTATCAGATAGATATGAAAGCTTCTTTGTGTAAAATACACTGTTACTGTTTCTCTCTGTCCTTATCCTTTTTGTTATTTGTCTATAAGAGAAAAGTATATAGAAAAGAAGATAGACCCACTTTTCAAGCCAAATTTGATGAATGAAAAATCTTATATCAAGATTCCTCAGTAAGACTTTACCTAAGTTCCCTTAGTAAAAATTTACACTTTTCATAATTTTGTTTTGTCTGGAAACATCTGAATCTGAGGTAGATCTCTGTAAAAATGCTTTCTTTCTGAAACAAAGTGAAAATTCCTTGAGTAAGCAGTTGAAAATGCCATTAGATTGAGGGTCTCAAGACAATTTTTATTTTTTCAGCAGCAGTTTAAATATGTCTATTTCAGTCTGAATTTTAGTCTGTGCCCCTTTTAGGACCAACTACTAATTTATAAATGGATTTTAACCTATATTTCTATACTTATCTTTTAAATGGCATAATATCACTATTGATAATATTATAATGGCCAATTTGAAAGAATTGATAGAAAGAAACTTTATTGTTTGAAAGGTGCCTTAAGAATTGAAAAGCAGCAAAATTTCCAATATTAAATATGTGTTTAATTTATTTAGGATAATTAACTGCATTATTTGAAATAAAAGTGTACAATATATTTTTATTAAATTCAGCATTGTAAAACCATCACCACAAAGTAAGTCTAGAAGATTTTCATCAGCCTCCACCCTAAATCCAAATACAGTATCTGTCACTCCTCTTCCTCCCCCTCCCCACCCACCACTGACTCTTCCAGCCCTTAGGCAAACATTAATCTACTTTTTATCTCAATAGGTTTGTCTCTTTTGGGCATTTTATAAAAATGAAATCATACGATGTGCTTTTGTTGCTACATGCTCTCCCATGTTTTCATGATTCATTTATTAGTACTTTATGTCTTTTTGCTAAATAATATTTCATTGTATGGGTAACCACAGTGTGTTTATCCATTCATCAGTTCTGTGTTGCTTCCACTTTTAGGCTATTAGTGAAATTTTGATATGGACATTTGTGTACAATTTTTTATATACACACATGTTTTAATTTATATTTAGATGTAGATCATATGGTAACTCTGTCTTTACCATTTTGAAGAACTGAAAAACTGTTTTCTAAACTGATTGAAGCCTTTTACATTTCCAATAGAAGTGCATGAGTGTTCCCATTTCTCTACACCCTCAATAGCACATGTTATGATCTATCTTTTTGATTATAGCCATCCAAATGTGTGTGAAATACCTTTTTATTGTGGTACAATTTGCATTTTCTTAGTGATAAATGAGCAAAAGCATCTTTTCATGTCTTTGCTCTTCGTATATAACTTCTTTCGAAAACTATTGTCGACTGAAATAAGAGCGCAGCCTAAAAGTTGAGAGTTATGTTTTATTTGGCGGGAGTACTTGAGCTGGGATGACAGCCTCTCAGATCGCTTTGAGGGACTGCTCTGAAGAGGTAGGGGAGGAGCTAGGATATATAGGAGCTGTACAACAAAGACCCAGTAGTTGGAACAATAAGAGATTACTTGTTATCTAAAGAAAACCAGGCATCTCAAGTTAAAGAATTTAGTGCTTTTCTATGCATGGGGGAAGCAAACATTTGGGCTCATTGAATTCATTCCTTTGACAAACATCTAGCAGCTATCTAGGGCCAGTATTTTGTCCTTTATTATTCTGAGTGCACCATTGTGAGTGGTTGCAGATGCTGGGCTGCAGGCTTGTCTTCACTGGGGTGTGGTGACAGTGGCTGATGACTTTATGGTTTCAGCATTCTTTGTTTACTGATATGGTTTGCATAATTTTTTGGTCACACAATCTATTCCAGTCATTTGTCCACTTTTATAAATGAGGTTATATATATTTTTGTATTATTAAATTATAAAAGTTCTTTATTAAAGGATCACTTAAGGGAACGATTCTAGAATCTGTGTTTCTTTCTTATAGTTTTGTTGTTGAATGCAAGTTCCTGTACCTGATGTGCAGTGAGGCCAAACAAACTGAAAGGCCAGAGTTTGGAGTGTTGCGGAAAAATGTGTTACAGCTCGGTGTTACAGCTCAGTTGTGACAGCAACCTGGATCCTGGTGAGAGACCAAGCAGCACTCGGAGAGTTGGAGAACTCAGGTTTATTATGCCAGCGGGCCCAGGGGAGTTAACACTCCAAGCTTCTGGACCCTGTCTGTAGGTTTACACAGGCCTTTATAGGCTGCCAGTTTTACACTTTGCAACATCATATGCAAATAAAGTATAACAGAAATTGGCCAACCAGGAACAAGCTTTGTAGAAATAGACCAGTCAGGAGTGAGAGAAAAAAACAATCAGGAGTGAGCTCCATGCAAATGAAGTACTACAAATGGACCAATCAGAAGTTAGAGAAGTGGACCAATCAGAAGTGAGATTAATAACCAATCAGGAGTGAAGGAAATAACCAATCAGAAGTGAACTCAGGGAACCAATAGAATTTTAGGGATAAGTAAGCCATTTCAGAGGCAAAAACCAAGATAGATACTCTGGGCCAGGGAACCGGATGGTGCCAGCATGTGAGTAGTGGCCCTGCTTGGGGGCCCTGCTGGTTTTTTTATGGGGCTTCCCGCCTCAGGAGCAGAGAAAATTTTATTGCAGGGCCAAGCAAGGGGAATGAGTGGCTCCTGCTCAAAAAACTTGAACTCCCCAATGGTTTTCAGAGAACAGTTTTTATTGGCAAAATTCGGGTAAGGGCTACAGATTGTTTTTTCTGATTGGTCGGTGGTGAGGTAACAGGGTCATGTTCCAGAAACCTTGTGCTCAGCCTGAAGTTACCATCCTCCACCTGGGTGGGGGCCTTAGTTCCTGCAGAAGAACTCAAAGATATTGTTATGTATATCCCTTGAGGAGGAATCAAGATTCTGCCCTATTGCTGTACTATTGTTTCTTGACAGCTCTTCCCTTTTTTCTGCATTACCTCACCTTCCTGATTAGCAATTGTTTGAGTCTGCCCTTTGGAACACAGAGAAGGTTAAGAAGGCTGAGCCTTTTTCCCACAAACAAGAAATGGGGAACATGGAAAGGGTTTTGCACCTGGGAGGGCTCCTACAGCATCCTGCTCAGTTACAGTTTTATACTCAAACTTAGAACTACATATTTTGCAATTGCAGATCTGATTTCTATAGTGTCCCTTTGTATTAAAATAGCTATATTCATTTGCTCTTTCCTGGATAAATCAATCTATATAGTCCAGGTGATCTACTGAGGTTCTCTCTTACATTGACAAGTTTT
The DNA here is from genome assembly GCF_009834535.1 of Camelus ferus. Classification (NCBI taxonomy): domain Eukaryota; kingdom Metazoa; phylum Chordata; class Mammalia; order Artiodactyla; family Camelidae; genus Camelus; species Camelus ferus. The sequence continues at coordinate 44,445,838 of NC_045709.1, read as the reverse complement.
CAGCTGGGACCACCAGGACTTTAAATTTCCATCTGATTCTACTCTTATCCAGCAGGTGGATGATCTTTGTTATAGTCTAATAATGAGCTGAGCTTTAAGACTGATTCCATCTATCTACCTAATGTTTTAGCACCCATCGAGCATATGGTTTCCAAAGAAAAACTATAATTTTGTCAAAGTAAAATGGATCAATTGGGTAAGACTTATCCTAGGAAGTTCAAACCTTCTTGTGAAAGACCATGAGCTGTTTAAAACTTCCCCAGACCTGTAACTAAGGGGTAGTTAAGAGGATTCCTGTCTCTTAATGACTATTGCAGATAGTGAATTACCAAATAATACTAAATTATCACATCACTGTATGAATTAACCATGTTCTTAACAACTCCACCTCTTACCAGAGAACCCCAATACAAATAGTCCTTTAAAGCTAGAAATGAGCTCTTCAATTACTTTTTTCTCTACTTATCCTAAACATTATATACATAATACATAAACATCAGAAATATATCCACTGATCCCAAATTTTATCTTACCCTTCTTCCTGTCTAATTAAAAGCAGTGGTTAAGTACTTCAGTCACTCATAATATCCTGACCTCACTTGCCCCTTATTTCATTGTCCTCTGTGATAAAAATCCAAACATGGATCAATACACTCTTCTGTTTTTTCTCTGCTCCATTCAAGCAGCTGAGTTCTGTGGGAGTAAGTCACAATGTACGACAAACAGGTACTACTATTAATTCTTCATCACCAACATCAAAATGGTAAAAGAGCAAATCTATATTAATGGCCTAGTGAACAAAGAATGTCACCAGTCCTTTCAGTGTGTCAGCCATCAAGCCATCAGCTACTGTGGCCACCTGTGCACCCTGAAGGAATTCAGGATGGAGAAAAACAGGATACTGGCTCTAGATAGTTAACGTGTATATCAAAGGAACAATTTTAATAAGCCCAGACTCTTGTATCTTCCCACATATAGAAATGCACTAAAATCGTTAACTTGAGGTGTCTGTTTTGGGGTTTTTGTTTGTTTGTTTGTTTTGTGATTAGCAATAATCTTCTGATGTTCAATTACTTTTTTTTTTTTTTTTTTCGCTAAACACCTCTATAACCTGGTGTCTTCCTTGCATCTGGGGAATTGTCTCCTACAGCTATCTGAAAGACTCCTTTCTGGGGCTGTAGTCCTCAGTAAGATCATCTAATAAAACGTAATTCTCAACTTTTAGATTGTAATTTTTTTTTTTCAGTTGACAGCCTTCAGGAATTTTTACTTTCATACTTTACAGTAGTACTGTGAATAACCATAAAGTCCCTCAGTAATCTTTAGGTTAATGAATAAATTTTTCCCACATTTATAAAATTGCAAAAATATAATTTCTGGCATGTTGTATATTATATATAAGTTTTAAATAAAGTTTAATTAAAATTTTAGAGCAGCAGATTTATTTTGTTCAGTGTACAGAAATGTCCACCATATGAAGTAATTGGCAAGGCCAGCCTCCATAATCAAACCAACCAGCTAAATCACATTTACTTTCTGTCAGAAACTAACTTACTTCATTTTTCAATTCAAATAGAAATTTTAATAAGTACCTTCATGACAAGCACATTACTTCTGAATCCTGATTTTGATATAGCTATCCACTAGCTAATGCATAGAGTCTTGCCATGATTTTGTCATTTTTATGAAATCAATTAATATCCCCCTCAATATTTTTTTCTTTGCTCTAATGGGAATCTTATTTAGAAGCAAACTGTGTATGTGTGTGTGTATGTGTCCTAGAAAGCTCTAGAAATGCATCATATTAAGTTTGCTAATATGAGTATGGTGTGTTTCTTGCTTGTTTTTGTTTTGTTTTATTTTGTTTTTGTAGAATAAAAAGGGAGATTGTAAAAGAGGTGTTGGGAAATCAGAATCGAAAAGGTAACACTTCATGCAGATCTCTTTTAGAAAAGAGTACATATAGAAAAACTGAGATTCTAAACATTGATTCACTTGAAATGATCTCTGGCAACCTACTGCCATAAAGGTATTGGATTTATCTTGATGTCTGTGCCTTAAAGATCATAGCCATCCTACTACATTCCTTTGTTTATAGATTTGTTGATCCACCAACAATGATTTTTCTGAGGCTTTACTATCTTCAAACTTTTACTACCAATGGTGGTGACTCTTTTCTATGTAAATTTTATGTTAATTTAGTTTTAATATATTTATTTTTTTAATATAACAAAATAATAAAATATTTTTCTTAGGTAGAAATTGTAGTCTTTTAAAATTATATTTAAATATCTCTTCTGTTCTAATTATTTTGCAATTCAATCTCTAAAATAAATCTTTTTTTCTTTATTTGGAAATAATATCACCTTTACCTCTATAAAAATCAAAATACTATTTCATTGCATTTGACATTTTTCAGAATGCCTAGAAGAACATTATCTCCCTCTCAGGAAGTTACACTAAAAAAAGATTGAGATACAAGGTATTAAATGAGATATTAAACCATGTTTTCAGTGAAGGTAGAACTAAATGCACACAGATCAGATTCCTCTGCTGCAGCTCATTAAAAATTTTCGTCCTGTATCAAAAGAGGAATTTTCATAGTACATTTTAAAAATCTAATTATTAGCATTAAAGGATGGGTTAAAATTTATTGGCCAGAGTGGAAATTGTATTGACCTACTGAACTGAGTTGACATATTAGGAAGTCCCAAGACTATTAAAACATGAAGTATTCAATAGACCGTATTAAGAAAAATACTTAGAAAACTTTATATGAGCAAAAGAACAAATTCACTACACTAGTAATCAATTATAGACCTACAAAGATTTCAGTAAAGTCAAGCTTGAAATGGTCTTAATTATTTCAAGGAAAATATTTAATAAAGTGTATATATGTATTTTTATTGCTAACTTCTAAACCCCTTCATTGGAAATGGCTTAGTTAGGATATGACATCAACTGAGAGTTATAGAGACCCAACATAAGAGAAGTTAAAAACAGGAAACTAATTTCTCTGACACATAAAAATGTGAGCTAGTAAGACAGTCAGCTTCATGAAGTCATCTGGAGTCCAGTTCCCTCTGTATGTGACTTCACAATCTCTATGGAATGTCTCTCAATCACATAGTACATGATGGCTGACCACCTGGTTTTTATAGCAGCCAGCAGGAAGGCAAAAACAGAAATTAAAAGGCAGAGTCCTACCTACTAAGGAAACAATCAGGAAATTGTACACCTTAATTCCACTTATATCCCTTGCCAGAATATAGACAGAGCTTGCTACAAAACATACAAAAAGACATGAAGCATACATTACGTATTCTGAATAGGTTATGTGCCCAATATAAATGCAATGCTATGGAAAAGGAAGAAAACAGATTCGAGGGGTAAAACTAGCAGATTTTACAATGTGGAGGGTGTGAGAATAACTCTAGTTGACAAATCTAAAAGTCAGAAAAGTCATTGTGTGTTGAATATTTCTAAATATCATTTTGTACATTTATTTATATACTTTTGTATTTCTAAAAGATCTGTTTTTTTACTGAAAATTTTCTGAACATATACTACACCAAATATTCAGAAGCAAGAATAATTTAAACTCAGTAACAAATTCTGTTTTGCCATAGTGCTTACAGCTATTTGTAGTAGCTTGTGGAATGAGAAATCAGTTAAAATATCCAATTGATAGTACCATGTTTCCCATTGTAATCACATTTACATGCATACACTCAGCTAAGTAGAAAAAAAGTTCAGTCATATAATAACATAGTATTTTAAACATACAAGGTTAGTTTTGCCACAAAGTACTGACACAACAATGGATAGACAATAATACAATCAGGATCAACCCAGCAATATTTACTGGCAGTGAATATAGGCAAATTTGGATAAACTAAAACCAATACCACTACCAAAAATAAAAAAAACCCAAACAAACAAACAAATAAACAGACAAAATGCAACAGAATTTATAGATCTCAGCATATGTCTTTGGTTGCTTATTTTCTACAGATTAAAACAAATGTGAAGTTATAGTCAGATATAAAGTCTTGTTGTTCATCATCACTGTATTCACAATAAATAACAACATGATTTAAGCAAGACGTAAGTGCTAAAAACCAATATGTTGAGTGAACAAATGAATGGATCCTTGTTCCTTGCTTTGTCTTTAAATCACATTTAGTACAAATCAACATTCTTTATGAAAAAACTGTGAAGTGTTGCAGCAGTTTGGTGATTCTACAGATCATGCTGCAGGGGATGAGATTATCGTTCCTGTCTGTGACTTAGATTTACAAGTAGTAGCTTCCTGAGAAATCTCAGGTGAAAGTGCTGTCCCAGGACAAGAAGCCAAGTTTTCCTTGGCAACCTCCACCAAAGAAGAGAGCATTTCTACTCTCTCTCTATAAACGTGGAAACAGATAAAAAGAATTGCCCGATATGAAGGCTGTGATTAATTTACTTAAAATCATCTTTTTGCTTTACACTTCTATATAAGAATTCCCCAGCTTTAAAAATGTTTATACCAAATGATTATATAAGGTATCAATGCCCCTTAGTTTTCCTATAAATATATTTCTAACTAGTTAGTTCTTTCCCAAACCTTGTACGGTAGGCAAAATAATGGCTTCCCATAAATTTATATTCTAATCTCCAGACCTTCTGACAGTGTTATGTCACATGGCAAAGGGGGAGTAAAGGTTGTAGATGAAATTAAATTTGCTAATCTGCTGATTTTAAAATAGGATTATCCTGGATTATCCCAGTGGACCCAGTATAATCAGAAAGACTCTTAAATTTGGAAGGAGGCAGAATAGTCAGAATCAGAGAGAAGGCAGAAAAAAAGAACTCAGAGAAAATGACTCAGCCTCACCTTGCCAGTCTTGAAGGTGGAGAAATGTGGCTACAGCCAAGGAAAAGGGGGGCTGTAGATGCTGAAAAAGACAAGTTAACAAATTCTGCCCTAGAACCTTCTGAAAGAAATGCAGTCATATTTAAACCTATAAATTTTATAGATTTTTAATATCAGCAAAATCCAGTTTGAACTTCTGACATGAGATTTGTGAGAAAATTGTGTTATTTTAAGCTGCTGTGTCCGTGGTAATTTGATATAGCAGAAATAGGAAGCTAATACGTCTGCATAGGTTGTTCAATCTTAAAAATAATTTCTAAGTAATAAATAAATTTAATAAGTGTTAAATTGTAATGAGCATATTGACACCACTGAATTTTATTTCAATATTCTGAAGGAAAAAAAAAAGTGTGAATTTCAACGCATCCATGAAATGTATGCTGATACTTACAGTTAAGATGTTACAGTGAGTTCCTGCTCTGGTAATAACTCCCTCTGCTTCAACACATGACATTAACTAAACAAATATAATGGAGTAAAATCCCTAAGATAACTGAGCTACAGAAAAAGCAACATATCTGAAGATGAGAAAAAATCCCCAAGACAAGCAGAGATGGCATTTTAATTCACAGATAACTGAAGTGGTATTGTGCAGTGGTGGCACTGGTTTGCCTCCCATGGCAGGAAAGGGATTGGGGCCAGGTCTACTTTTTGAAACCTGGGCCTGCTGGGGGCCCAAAAATGTCTACATCATGAAAAGGAGTTGGGAAGATTCCTGCCACACAGCCCTCTTTTCAAATATCATTATGTACTGTGGTGAGCTATAGGCCTAGTGAAGAAGGAAGACACAGACACAAGATTTTTAAATTTAAACACTTCAGCTGCTCTGGGGATGGATCTACATTTCACCAATTTCATGTTGGAGCGGTGAACCTATAATAATAATAATAATAATAATTTTTATTATTTGCCAATTAGTAGTAGTATTTTAATTGGAAGCCTGATTGGCAGACACAAAACATCAGCCAATACAGTAAGGATCCTTGGGTTCTTACTCAGTTAAAACAACCAGATCACAGACTGGGAAACTTTGATAAAGCGAGAATACAAAAACTTTGAGGAAGTGCTCTGTAACACCACCTCTGCTACACAGCACAAATTTGTCCTGCAGCCATATATGTGGGTGACTATATACTAGAGAAAGGGACTGCTAGAACTGTTAGGCATTATTAAATGCTGACCCTGAATTTACACTAATCTTTAGAAATAAGTGGGCTTCTAATGAGAAGAGAAATTTTTGAAGGTTGGATGACAGATGAAGTCCTGACTTGAGTCTGGCAAGCAGTGATTATAGTAAGACTACAAATCACCCCTGTGGTTAATTATCCAGCCTCAGATTATATAGCATAATTAAATATATTTTGTATGTGGCAGATTCCTGTATTGATTTCTGACCTAGGAAGCAAATTTATCAGTATAGAGTGTGGTTATATGACAGACAAATAATGAATGAAGTCCCATGCCCAGCCAGCTTAGAGTAGTTGCGTTAGATCTACAGAACATAGTCCCTAGATGCATAATAGAACAAAGAAACCAGATAATCCATACAGCCCTGTGGTTTGGATCTTTGTTCTTTGGATTAAGGGCTAATATAGTGAGAATGGCTAAGTGGAAGCTTTCGAAATGGATTCCCTCCCCTGGTTAATATACTGAATCAAAACAATAATGAATGACAGAAATTGATTCCACCCGTAAATGCTAAAGGATGCAAGAGTGGTGGCTTCCGTGATATCTTCGTTTAATTTGCCAGCCTTGACTCCTGCAAAAACCTCAATGATCCTGAAGGATGAATGAAGTGGACTGTCATATGGTCAAACAAATAATAAGCTATAATTGCAGCCATTATGCCTGATGTGGTGTCTTTGCTATAGCTGATTAACAGGGTCTGCAGGACATGGTATGTGCCTATTCTATTGACTTAGTGAAAAATGTGCATTTGCCCCTGTTGCAAAAGAAACTGGGAAACGATTCTCATTCTCTTGGAATGAGTAGCAGTTTACAGGTATACTCTTGAGCTCGGGTGTTATTAAATGTCTCCCTTTCTGTCATAGTATGTTAAAGACCTGAATCACGTGCACCCCCTGAAATAGCACAATGGTCCACCACATTACTGTCACCCTGCTAATCAGAACAGATGAACAATATGTATATAGCATGTTAGAGCTAAGACACTGTTATGGCAGAGGATAGAGACACACTCCAGAAAGATCCAAGAACTCATCCATCAGTAGAAATTTTAGCAGTCCTGTTGACTAAAGTATATGCTCCAGGGAAACCCTCACACATATGTACAATGAGAAGTGAGAAAAAATAGTTTACACACAATTTTAATTGTGAAAACCAGGAAACGTAAATGCTGATCTGCAAGAAAATGCATAAGTAAGCTGCAGTATTTTCATACAATAATGTAATGGACATGAATTATCTAGAGCTGATTTAATGTTAATTAGATAAATTCAGAGCATAAATTTGAATGAAAAATCTTAAAAATGATATATCCATAACCATATTTTATATTTAAATATAAAAGTTGAAAAAGCAGCTTTTATAGAAACAGAGACACTAAAATTACAAAAGAACATACGTTAGAATGATACATCTGAAGTTGTGACAGTGGTCACTTCTGGAACAAAGGGGAGACATAGCAGAAATGGTATAGACACATGAGGAACTTCAAATATAAAATGTTATTTATTTAAAAATATATCTTGAATACTTATGAACATAATGGTCATATTTTAAGCTAGATTGTATGTATGCAAATATTTGATTATTTTCCATTTTACATATTCAAAATGTGTAATCATGAAGATAAAAAAATATTTTATATTTAAGAAACATGTTTTAGGTCAACTCTGGAAGCTCAGTATTGGGGTGCAAAGCAAGCTGGTTTTCAATTATTGATTCTGCAGCCTTCAGGCATGCTCTCTAATTCCTAAGGACTTTTGCTCAGCCTGTATCACTTCATGTGGTTACTAGACGACTGCCCCAATTCCTGATACTCTTTGACCTCCTGTAGTCTCAGAGTATCATAAAATTTTAGTATTGTAATAAATGATCACAGTATATTAACCACATTATGCAGAAGTAGAAGTAGTTTCAGTAATAGTTTAAATTATTCATTTTATGTCAAATGTCACAGATAATGGTAAATCAAAATATCATTTTCACTACATAGTTTCTCATCCCTTCAAACTATTTTTTTAAACTGTTCAAAATAAAACTACTTTGTTTTTAATTTTTATTGTTTTGTTTTCAATTATAGGTATATAGGTTTTGGTCTTTGTGAAATACTTTCATAAATCAACCTAATTTTTCCCTGGTTCCGGAATTCTAGATTCAATTTTAAGCATGACAGATTTAAATATATGAGAAAATATATGTTGCATGTAGAGTTAGAATCTATTTATGAAATGAAGCTAAGCTAGTATTTAAAATGCTGATCTCACAGAGTCAACATGCGGACATAATGTACGTGAAATGCCCTTCTTATAAATCTGATCACAATTTTGCTATATTATGTAGTGATATTTATGTATCCAAGAGCAAAAAGGAAATGATTATGGTACAAATAATTTATATTCCATCAATAAAATTAGGAAACAAGCTATAATCATATATATGCATATATATATAGGATCCTGGATTTTTTAAAAAATTGTTTATGCATTTCATGCAAGTTATTTTTATCTGAGGTGTTCACTTGAAAGCAGATGTGAAGATCATTTTCTGGAGCTGAAAAGTGTACTAGGATGATAATATGAGGGCATGTCATTTTCTAATATATAGTCACTGAGTCTCAAAGCATTGACTGAGGCCATTTAGTCATGCTGCTCCAACTTTGCAGATACTCTGTTTGTGATACATTTAAATCTGCTTCCTTTTTTGATTTCTTCCTCTACCAATTTCCTAATATTTGGCTGCCTGTGCCTACTCAAAATCTTCAACATGATGCCCATAGAACTTGCCATTCCAGTAAGTGATATAGATTTTAAAATCTGTTTACAACCTTAAAAAGTATCTTGCTTTTGGTACTGTTTTCTCATTAAGTTACAGGTGACTCAGTACAGCTATAAATTATGAAATATTGAAGTACTCTAGAAGGAGCTACTTGAAGTTTCTCACTCTATAAATAATAATTTTGATAGCCATAGATTTGCCCAAATGAGAGACAGTGATACTGGGAGAGAGTCTTTATCCAGGTCTTTTACTATGTATACTAGTAAAATACTGATGTAGATGATGAAACATACTATGAAATGGAAACACTATGCGTTTTTCTATTAATTTAAAACAAAATGTAAGTATTGGTAGTCCTATTACTGGCTAAGGAACTGGAAAAAGACCTCAGTTAGATGTAATTTGTAGAAATAGTCATTATTTTTTAATTGATTGTAAATGATGCATTGGATAAGGATTTCAGTTCTTATCTCCAGACTATACTCTGCTTGTCTTAGGTCAGTCTCTAATGTTTTGTTGCATCTGAGCCCCTAATTGAAAAAGATATTTATTTTTCACATTTACATTTGCTCAAATTTGACTTTAGTTACAAATGTTATATATGTCCTTGATATGAAAAATTTGTACTAAATCACACTAGCCAAGGTCCAAGTACCTTTATTCACAAAGGCTAAAATCCTGACTGACTGGGACACTGTTTTCTTTCTATCATTCCTGCAATCATTACCATTTCTTCAATTATTCCATAAATATACACTGAATACCGATCAGTGAGTAGGCATGTCACTGGTCCGGGGATATAAGTATTGATAGAGACAGTTGTTTCTCCCAATAACTCAAAGTTTGATTGGGTTCTGCGTGTGTGTGTGTGTGTGTGTGTGTGTCTGTGTGTGTGTAGTAATAAAAATTTCATTTCTTAAGCTCATAATATGTGTGTTAAGATCTTTAAAGCATATATTTATATATATTTTCTTAATTTTTACAAAATTTTATAAAGCTGGGTTTATTACTTACATTTCACAACTCAAGAATGTTTAACACAATGAGATTAAGTGTACTAAACTATTCTTGTTTCACTGATTACCTTAATCAAGCCAGTATTTATTTAGTCAGAGATGGTATATTTCTGTCCCTTGAGTGAAGTCCTCCTGGGCTTTATATTCAGCAACTTTGGGGCCTCTGACTCTTCATCCATGAAAGACTGAAAGAGCTTTCATTTTTTTTCTTTGGAGGTTTTGAGTTCAGCTCTAAAGTTCCTGCCTCAGGCAGCTTCAAACTGTGGCTAATGCCTTGACAGAAAGACTGGTCATGTGCTTGTGGCAGGATTCAAGCTCTCCAAGACTACAGGAAATATCACACCATCTATTGGCTTTCAACCAGATTCTCCACCTTCAGGCTAAACCATAGCCCAGGTTTTAGGCACAGGGAAATCTGATTACAAGTCTGACCTCCTGTTATCCATTTTGAAATGACAGTTCTGAATGACTGCCAAAAGCTTTATAGTTTTTCTTTCAGGTGGAGTCTGTTTGCCTGGACCCACTACATCAGCTCATGCCTAGAATGGCAAATGCTCCTAGGGAAGACATTTATCCAGCTTTTTTAGTTGCTGAAACAGAAGTGTTGTTAACACTTAATTCCTTTATTTTGACCCATGATGATTTCCTTTATATTCTTATGAGTTCTGTGGTATATTAATTGGCCCAAGGATCTGGAAAGGCATTACTTTCCCCCCTCTGGATTCATAATTTACTGTATTTCTGGATAAAAACATCCCCTTCTTTCCTCCCTTCTCCAATTGTGTCAAACCTTATTTCTTCATTTTTCTCTTCAGTCTGTCTTAGCTCACATCCTGTAACACTTCACCTACTTTCTAGACCATACTCTAAGCTAAAAAAAAATAATAATGATAAAAACTGTCATCCTTCACGACACACAAACTGTAACAATGTTCTGAAATCTAGGTCCTCAAAATGATTTGGAAAAATACAGACAAACAAAAGCCATTCCATCGTATGGATTGGCAAGGCATCAAGTGCATCTTTTCCCATCTCACCTTACTACATTTTAACTGCCAGTCTACTGGCTTCTTTCAGTCTTTTCTACATGTGTACCAAGATGAAAATTTCAATTTTTCTCTAGTTTTCCTCAAGTCCTTATGCTAATTTTATACCTGCTATTTATGGTAAATGTAGGTTTCTGGTACTCTCTCAAGTTAGTGTGTTCCCCTAAATAACTCAATCTGCATCCACTTTTTTCCTCTTCCTCACATCTCAGTTAGTGAAAAAATACTCTCTTTCTATTTAAGCCTAATCTTTTTGTTGCTTTACTGAATCAAAATTCTTCTCACTCCCTCAGAGACCTAGCTACATCTATTTAATTTCTTCTCCCAATAGTAATGTTCATTTCTGGATCTTTATGTTCAGGTTAAAAGCATTATAAAATTCCTCATTATGAAAACAATTTTTACTTCAAGGGCTATTTGCTATATATATATATATATATATATATATGTGTGTGTGTGTGTGTGTGTCAGAAGTTTAATTCTGTTCAATAATGAGGCAAATTGGCTAGTATGTACACCAAATCTGTTCTTCAAACAAAGGCTATAACCAAAAGAAAATTTACAAGGAAGAAAATAATAGAGCCATACTTTAAAAATCCAACAAAGGGCATAATCCAATACACGTTAATGTATCCATTCAATGTAGTAGTGACTCCTATTAAAACAGTAATGGCCCCGAAACCTTCTTACAAGTGTCTGGTTTCATAGCAGTATATATAATAGGTCCCCATGAATGTGTATCGGGAAAGGCATGCACAAATTATTAGGAGCACTTAAGTGTGGAATTAAGTATGGAATATAGAGTGATGTCTACTCTGTATGTTCTAAATTTCTAAAGCAACCATAAATTATTTATTCAATTTTTATAAGTACTAAAATACACCAAAGGAGAAAATAGAAATGCAAGAAATCTCTCACTGAAACCCGTGTCCTCCTCAAATATAACTTGACTTTTTATCCCTAACCCAAGATTTTTGTAATAAAAGGCATGACCCAAGGGAAACAACTGGCCAGACTTAGCACTGGACACTCTGGCCAACAATCAGCCCTATCTGCACATATTTTACTCTTTCTCTTGTGCCCCACATGGACACAAGCTGATAAGGAAGCCTGTATTTTTCATCCTTTGGCACTGGTGGAAAGCTCAAACCACGCTAAGCTCCTGCCCGCCCAAGTAGGGGAATCTCACCCTCAGCCCTACCTCCTAGCCATTAAAAAATACCCCAAGACAGTTTTCTTTCCTTGCTCTCTTAGGCCACTTTGGATCTGCAGGAGGGACTTGCCCTGCTCTCCCCAGAGACTTCAATTACATTCTTAATAAAGTTTTTCATACGCTTATGATGTGTGTATAGTGCCAACAATCTCAGCATCTGAACCACATTTTGGTTGTGTGGGAGGTCCATCCTGCTCTCCAGAATGGTCACATCACATCAGGATAAAAACAGAATGGCATGCGTATTAGATGAGTTAAAATATTTGAAGCATTTAGGACAGTGTCTGGCCCATAGTGAATATTCACCATGTTAGCTATTAGTAAATGCTGTGTATCAATTCCTCTCCCAGTGTGCTGACATCTGAAATATCTTATTAAAGTGAGCATGGTATTTAGTCAAAAGTGTAAGCATTTAAAAAATTATTTCTTGAACTTAGAGGAGGAGAATCACTCTTGAGAAAATATCAGTATAAATGGTGGAGACTGCAGTAGAAGCAATAAGAACATATCTTTCCTGTATTATCCTAATACTTGTTTGAAAAGCATTAACACTGGGATCATGCATATGTGCAGACTTGTGGCTCATTCAGAAGAGTCACATCTCTGGCTTTCCAGTATTCCAAATTTGTGACATCAGACCTGGTCATCATATACATTACAGGAACAGGGTATTTATCCTTTCAAGTGTGAAAAACACTGAAGTATAGAACATTTTCTTCTACCTACTGTGAGAGTGTCTCTCCTTCCACATTCTGCAGTCCCTAAGCAAGGCTATAACAACAGAGAAGCTCACTTTGATGTGATGCTGACAAATCAGCCTGAACTATTTGTAAATCGACTCAATATGCTGTTTTCTTTTAATCTTTTTTTTTTTTTCTTTTTCCTTTAGTGACTAGATAAAGCAGATCATTTAGACTGGTTTGTTCCCAATTCCTTTTAACTCTCATCCAGCATGTTACAATTCTCGATATAATTTATTTTCTATGGAGAAATTTCATTGACATGTGATGTTGGTTTGTTACTGAGCCATGGAGGGAGTAAACGAAAGCAAAACGCTTCAGTCTCACCGATGTGAATCAGGTCACCAAGGATATGATTTTCAGTCTAGTAGCTATTGTGGCACCTTCTTATCTCAACAGGTAGCTTTTATATTTGTTAGCTTCTTACTCAAGACAGGCTCCTCTAACTCCCTGAAAGCTCTTCTGTAATGTGGCAATGGAAGAAGTTTCTGCAAATTCAGTTTAGGGTCTGTCCTTCTACTCAGGTCTGTCAACATTATTTTAACTATTAAACATATAATAAAAATTACTTTCTCCTTTAATTAACTATAGTGGATTCTTTAATCATAGTGTAATTGCACAGAGCTACTACAAGCAACAGATACTCGAGGGGAAAATAATCTGGAATTGTTTTTCAGAGTTGGGAAATTTTGAAAGCAGCAGGAATCTTGTTAACATTGGTAGATGACTACTGCTAGTCATTACTAGGTGCTGATGTGTTAGCTATTTAGGTTAGCTGTATTGCCTATGGTCACCTGAAGTTAAGGGTATAATAAACAACACTTTGATAAATTGTGTGGCTTCTGCAATAAAGCATTTTTCAAGAAAAAAGTGGATATGAGGTCTGTGAGATGGGTTGTGATTTACAACACATACAGGCGCTTAAAGGAAGAAAACAACAAACTCATGATTTTAAATTTTCAGCTCAAGAATGGTCACTTAATTACAAACCCTCTATGACTTCCTTTGATGGTTTAGCTATGACCCATATAGTTAAAAATCAGATACAGAAGCTGCTCCTTCAGATTTCTGAATTACAGCCTAGTCTGATTTTGCAGCCTCGCTACAGTTGTTATGTTGATATTAAGCTATTAATTGAAAAATTATGATACATTGAGAATTAGAATAGGGTTGTCAGGGTACATTGGGAAGACTCTGAATAGTGCAAAACCTAAAATCCCTCTGAGCCTTTTTTTTGCCAGCTTCAAGCAGATCTATTTCCTTTGTATGATGTACAGGTTGTCGTATTTTACAGACCTAATAATGTCCTTAGCAAGAGAAATGTCTTGTAAGAGGATTTCTAAATGCTTCACCATTTCTACTGTATTAGTCAAATTTCAGAGATAATAATGGAACCACATTGTGGCAGAAGCCAAATGACAGCACTTAATTATGAGGCAAGATGGTCCTGGGTACCATAATAGGCAGAAAAGCTAGAGTGGTAATAAGAATGGGTTACCCAGATGTTTTCTTGGTTGTGACTGGGAATGGAATACATGATCTATTTGATTGATACCGTTAAGATGGCCAATCATGTAGCTACTTTTACTCCTCCTTATAACTCACAAATAAAACATGGTAAATATATTAAAACCTGTAAGAAAGGCAAGAACAAGAGAGGTGACAATGGAAAGCAAATTTGCAAGATGGAGTAAAGACAATGAATACCTAGATAACTGAGTATTATGATAGTAGTGGTCAAAGCTGCAAACCCAATTCACAATAGAGAGTCCTTAGAAGGTTCCAGAACTTACATCATCAGTTATCTGTGCTACTGGAGCTAAAGGGAAGGTGATTAAGGAAGGAGACTTGAGTGCAAGATGATTAAAAAGCAGTCGGATTCATATATTGCGTTTTCCATCTATGACATTTGATGATTATATCCCAATACAACATTCTGGAAGTTTACTTTCTAAGAGGTTAATAGAGGAAATCTTTGGAACAGTTAAGACCTTGAACAGTTGAGAACAGAGTTGCTCTACTGAAAACAAATGCTGTTGTGTAAATTTCATAAAAATGTCATAACCTATGTCCCTTTTCTTCTTCCCAGTTCCCATATCCTCAACCTCACAAATAAAATTGACCAGAAAGGCTCAAGGTGAAAAAGCTAAAGCTACTGGTATTCCCACACTGACCTTTCCATTTCATTTAAAATTAAGCACAATGTCAGTTCCTTTTCCAAATCCATGCTTTCAGAATTTCGAATCAAAATGTTAACCCTTACTATTTACAATAAACAAATAACCAGGAACTGAGAGGCATCTGAATAGGGCTTATAACAACAACGACAAAAAATTGGAAGGTGGAGTATAAAAACAAAGACAGAGAAAGAGAGAGAGAAAAAAAAAGCATGCAGACAAACAAACCCTGGGGAAAGAGAAACTATATAAGGAAGGAAAAACTTTAAAAAAAAAAACTTTAATGTAAAATCTATTATTAATGTCCTCAGATCTAAGAAAAGATTTCTATCTTTATAACACAAATATGTAAATGAGATGATACTTAAAAAAAAAAAAAAAAGAGTATTCCAGAGAGCAGATCTGAGAATAAAACATTGTAGTAAAAATTATACAAGAAGAAGAGCAATAATTAGAAGAAATGGAAGATAATGGAAGATTAAAAGACCTTCCAGGAAATAGAGCAAAGAAAAATAAATAAAAAATATAAGAGAAAACATGAGATAATTATAGCATCAATCTAAGAGACCCAATCTTAAAGGAATCTAATAATTCTGGATAAAGAGAAGATACAAAATAAAAGAGAGGAAGGAGAGAAAGTAAGAGGGTAGATAGTACCTATGAATAATTCAGGAAAGTCCTTTAAGTATAATAAAAATAATAGTTTTCATTTCAAAAAGATACAAATAGTTCAAAGCGCAATGGATGAAAAGTGACCAGAGCAAAACATGTTACTTTAGAATAGTATTTTTGAACAGAGACAAGATCTGAAAGGCCCCAAAGAGAAAAAAGTAAGTAGGAGTAAAATGAATCAAGATGATTTCAGAACTTTTAATAACAACATTGAAAGCAAGAAAACACTGGAGCAGTACCTTTAAAGTCTAAGGGAAGAGTGGCATCAGCAAGATGGCAGACTAGGAAGCTACAGGCCCTACTTTTCTTGCAGAGATATCAAGTTAACAGCAATATATGGAGCAGAAAACCTTCATGAGAACTCTAGAGACCAACTGAAAATTGACAACGTGCAAGCTATTGGGGAACCAAGAAGGTATTCCAGTGAAAAGGACAGGGAAATTCATGGCATTTGGTGTACTCGTTCATAGAATAGTACAAAGCAACAAGGAGGAAATACCCTATACTAGGGTTCCTCGGGAACAAAAGAGTGTACCATGACTCCAATATTCTGGTTTATAGGGGGCTGCCGGAGGAAATGGTTTCTGTCTCACCTCACTCTGAGCATTAATGGAATCAGAGCCTTAGTAGGAAATCTGCTAAAAGCAGAAGTGATCAGCACATTAAAGCTGCAGTTCTGCTGGCAAACACAAGGAGGAGAAATAGATCATAGAAGATCTGAGAGGTTCTAAAATCTTCAGCCCAGCTTGTAAAGATCTTGCCCTACATGAAGCCAGTATGCAAAAACTGGGAAAGGTAATGTTTGTTTGTTTGTTTTTGTTTTTAAATGCTCAAATTTCAACAAGAAATTTTACAAGTTATACAAAAAACTAGAAAATGTGGCTCAAATATGGCACAAAGGAACAAAATAAAACTCCAGAAACTACTTTTATATGTAATTGGAGATGTTGTCAGTTAAAAATAGAATACTATAATGTTAAAATATTTTATGTAATTGCAATGATAATAACACAGAAAATATATGTAGAGTATACATAAAAGGAAAAGGGAAGGGAACCAAAGCATATTACTAAAAAAAAAAAAAAAGAAAAAGAAAAAGAAAAAAAATCAAGAAACCAAAAGGAAGGCAATAAGAGGGGAACCAAAAAGCTACAAGACATACTGAAAACAGTAGCAATAATAAGTCCTTTCCAAACAGAAAGATACCTTTATGATAATTTTTTGAGACATTAGATTTAAGGGCACATGTAGGCTGAAAGGAAAAGGATGAAAAAAGAAAAGAATTCCATGCAAATGCAAATGGTAATCAAATAAGATCAGCAGTGACTATATTAATATTAGTTAAAATAGACTTTAAGTAAAAAACTGGTCAAGAGACAAAGAAAGACATACGATGATAAAGATGTCAATTACACGAGAAGGTATAACAACTATAAATGTTTACATACCAATCCTCAAAGTTTCTAAATATATGAAGCAAAATTTTACAGAATTGACAGGAGAAATAAACAGCAGTACAGTAATAGTAGGAGAATTCAATACTCCATTTTCAACAGTGGGTGGAAAGGAACTGACAGATCAAGAAGAAAATGGGGCACTTGAATAACACACACTGTAGAACATTGGACCTGACAGACACACACAGAACACTCAGTCCCAAAATAGCGGAATATACATTCTGTTCAAGTGAACATGGAATCTTCTCCATGGTAGATCACATGCTTGGGCCAGAAAAAAGTCTTAATAAATTCTACAAGACTGAAATCATACAAAGTACCTTCTGTTATGACAATGGAATTAATACAGAAATCAATAACAAGAAGAAAACTGAAAAATCTATAAATAAGTGGGAATTAAACCACATGCTTCTAAACAACAAAGGGATCAAAGAAGAAGTTAAAATTAGAAAAAAATTTTGAGACAAATGAAAACAAAAATACGACATGCCAAAATTTATGAGATGAAGCAAGAGTGCTGAAAGGAAAGTTTATAGCTATAAATGCAAACATCAAAAAAATATGAAAGATCTCAAATCAACAATCCTAATTTTACATCTTTAAAATAAAAAATGAGAAACAAACTAAATCCAAAGTTAGCAGAAGAAAAAATAATAATTAAGTTTAGAACAGAGATAAAATTGAAACAAAATATAAAATATAAAATTGAAAACAATAGAAAATCAAAACATTAAGATTTGGTTATTTGAAAGTTGGCAACATTGAACAACATTTAGCTAGATTAGTTTAGAAAAAGGAATAGATTAAGATAACAAAAATCAGAAATGAAAGAGGGAGAAATACAACCAATGCCTCAGAAATAAAAAGGATTACAAGAGATACTATGACAATTGTACACCAATAAACTGAATAACCTAGAAGAAATAAATTCCTAGGAATACCCAACCTACCAAGGTTAACTCAGGTTAGAAAATCTGAACAGATCAATAAGTAATACCTGAATCAGTAATCAAAAACATCTGAACAAAAGAAGCTCAGGACCAGATGGCTTCACTGAAGAATTCTACCATTTAAAGAAGAATTAATACCAATCCTCTTGAAATTCTTCTAAAATTTTAAGAGAGGATACTTTCAAGCTCATTCTCTGAGGTTAGCATTATCTTCATACCAAAGCAAGACAAAGAAACTATAAGAGAAAATTGTAGACAAATATCTCTGATGAATACTGATTCAAAAACTTTAACAAAATACTAAAAAACTGAATTCACTAGCACATCAAAGGATTATACACCATACCCAAGTATGATTTATTCCTGAGATGGAAGAATAATGCAATGTATTCAAATCAATATAATGCACCACATTAACAGAATAAATGCCAAAAGCACATGATAATCTCAATTGATACAGAAAAAAAATTGGCAATATTCAAAAACTTTTTATGATAAAAAACAAAACAAAAAACTAGGAACAGAAGTCCTTTTATATAAAGCCGACAGAGGACATCTTACTTAATGGTGAGAGAAAGCTTTTTCTCTAAGTTAGGAACAAGATGAGGATACCTACTCTCTCCACTTCCATTCAACATAGTATTGGAAAGCCAGCCACAGTAATTAGGTAAGACAAATAACTAAAAGGCATCCAAATTAGAAATAAAAAGTAACATTTACCTTTGTCACAGATAATGTGGTCTTATAAGTTGAAAATCCTGAAGATTCCACACACACAGAAAAAACTGTTAGAACAATGAATAAATTCAGCAAAGTTGCCATACACAAAGTCAACACATAAAAATACACAACTCTATACACCAACAATGAACAATCTGAAAAATAAATTAAGAAGATAATTCAATTTACAACAACATCAAAAATAAATAATTTGAGGAAAATGAAAACCTAACCAAGAAGGCAAAGGACTAATATACTGAAAACTGCAAAATACTGCTAAAAGAAATAAGACACAAATATATGGAAAGACAACATGTGTTCTAGGAAAGACACACTTAATATTGTTAAGAAGTCCATATTACCCAGAGCAATCTATAGATTCAACACAAGCCCTATCAAATTCCCATTGGCATTTTTGCAGAGATAGAAAAATTCATAGTAAAAGTCATGTAGAACTCAACAGACTCCAAAGAACCAAAACAATTTTAAAAAAGAGCCAAGTTGATAAACTAGCACTTTGTAAATTCAAGACATATAACAAAGCTACAGTCATCAAAACAATATGGTACTGGTATAAAGACAGACAAATAGGCCAATAGAATAGAATAAAGATTCCAGAAGTATGTTTTTCATATATTGTCAAATGATTTTTGACAAGGATGCCAAGATAACTCAACAGAAAAAGGGAAGTCTCTTCAACAAATAGTTGGGAAAACTTAATACACACACACAGAAGACTGAAGTTGGATCCTTATCTTACACCACACACAAAAATTAACACAAAATCGATGAAGGACCTAAATATAACACCTAAAATTATAAAACTAGAAGAAAACTTAGGGAAAAGCTTCAGGACATTGGACTTTGTAATTAATGATTTCTTGGATATGATGCCAAAAGCAGAGGCAATAGAAGCAATGGGACTAAATCAAATTTTAAAACTTTTTACATCAAAGGACAAATTCAACAGAGTTAAATACAACCTAGGAATTGGAGAAAATATTTAGCAATCATATATCTAATAAGAGGTGAACATTCAAAATATATATTTTTTTAAAAACTCTTACATCTCAACAGTAAAAATTCAAATAACCTAATTAAAAAACATGCTGAGGACTTAAACAGGTTTTTTCCAAAGATGATACACAAATGACCAACAAGTATATGAAAAAATGATCAACATCACTAATTATCAGAGAAATACAAATCAAAAGCACAATAGAACAGCACCTTACACCCTTTAGGGTGGCTCCTTTGGGGTCGGAAGGTAAAGAGACAGAAAATAGCAAATATTTTCAGTGATGTGGAGAAATAGAAATATAATTCAGCCTTAAGAAAGAAGGAAATCCTGTCACATGCTACAACATAAATAAACCTTGAGGACATTATGCTACTTTAAATAAACCATTCACAAAAAGACAAATACTTTATAATTGCATTTATTTGAGTTATCTGAAGTAGTCAAATTAATAAAAACAAAGTAGAATGTGATTGCCAACTAGGAGAAAGGGGAAAAGGGAAGTTGTTTTTTAATAGTTTCTGGTTTGCAAGATGGAAGAATTCTGGAGATGTTTCATTACAATGTGAATTTATTTAACACTACTGAAGTGTACACTTAAAAATGGTGAAGATGTTCAATTTTATATTATTTATTTTTATCACAAAGAATCTGAAAGAAACATTTTTTCACATTAAAATTCTAAATCCGTCTATACTTTGAGTCAGGTGGGCATATAGAATATGGACATTTTTCAGGCATGTTTGATCACAATCAAATTATTTCAAATGGATCCCTTCAGAGCAAACTCCTGGAAGACTTATTTTCCAAAACTGGGGAGGAATATATGTCATGAATGCAGAATTCACAAGACCCAGGGAATGGGCCCTCCAAAACAGGAGTTGGATAAAGGGAATTTTCAATATGATAAAGAAGGGATATGATATCATTAAAGCTAACTGTATAGATTATAGCAGCCCAAAACTTTGTTGTCAAAATCAACACACAGCTCACAGGATGTTGCCTCTAGTTTGTCCAACAATGAGCTACACTGACTATATCCAGGATGGAGATTTGAGATGGTCCAGATTTGTGTGAGCATTTGAAATAGAAAAGAAATAGTAAGAAATAAAATTTAGGCAAATTTATTTTGAAGGAATATATACTGAAGTAGTCGTGAATACTGAAAAAACACCAAATTCATAAGAAAGATAGTAAGTGTGAATCCACTTTCCACCAATAAAGTGCTTTTGAGAGAGAGAGGAAGAACTTCAACATAAATTTGTGATCAAAATAAATACTTACTGCATTAAAAGAAAATACACATTTTTGTTAGCACTTTTGTATGAATAGAATACAAAAAATAAGAACTGAAGTAGACACCCTGAGTCAACCAAAGTATGATGCACCACAATTTTCTGGGCCTTGGCCAAATGGGACAAGATATCTCAATCCTTTATGAGTTCAATGCTGAAACTGGTTCACACATCACATTCAGGACCAGCTTATTTGCTGACTCCACAGACATCAACAGGTATTAAGATTGGTAATATTTGACTAATTCTTTTTGAATATGCAATCTACAGATTTTTGTTACAGTTGTTATTGTCAGTAGTGCTTTTTAAAAAGTATGTATATTTTAGGCCTATATCCAAAAGTATAACTTAGTGATGGTAAGCTGAGAATTGAGTTTAAAAAGAAAGAGAGAAAACATCTTGATAAGCACTGAAGCCAGTAATTTAATTAGTGTCATTATCTTTTGTTTGTTAGAAATTTGCCATAAAAATATCATAGTAGCTAATATTAAATTCAACTGATAATAAAAGGTCTCATTTATGAGCTGCATAAAGACTATTTTGGCACTTACCTCTCTCATGCTTTTCCCTTCAAAAATTTTCTTCTTGAGCTTATTTTAATAAGACAGATGGCATATTGTGATCTGTTTCCAACTCTAAGCTTCAGCAGAAAGCTGGCTTGCAGCTGGAATTTGTAATGTGGTGATGTATCCCAGGACTTTCTTTAGTTACATGTGGCACTTCAAAGAATGTTCAAAGGGACCAATAGAGAAATCCTGGGACAGCCTCAGAATGGCAAAGGCATCAACATGTGAGGTACTGTCTTTGAAGAACCACATGCAGCAGCAGACGTCAGAGCTTTGGTACATGTGGTATATTTTACTTGAAGAACCAACTTAATGTACAAAAAGGAACCTGGGAAGAATTAAAGCCCCAATGAGCCTGCTTCACTTAGATGGAAAATAACTTTCTTTGTTATTTAAATACACAAAAGAACTTCTTATGACATTTAAATTTAGGAAACACAGCAAAGAAAGAAGGAAAGTAGAGGAGGAAATTCTGGAAAAATAGCTCTGGGCATTTACTGTTCACTTACTAATTTTTAGGCTAAAATAAAATATATAATCCCATATAATCCGAAGAGTAGCTTTATTATTTACATAAAAATAAAATACCATGGTCTTTATTCCCTATGACATCTACATTAATTATTTAATGGGGAAAAAGATTCATTAACCCTTTCAGGTCATTAACCAGCATCCCACCTGTAAAATCTAAATATTGTTTATCCATTTGCATCTCATTGCCTGACACATGTTAATTATGCTATGTCTGCAGAACACCGTAACAACCAATCCCCTCCAGAAGAGATGCTCTCAAACCTATTGCTGGGCTTTGAGATCTGTTGCTGGGCTTCAGAGTAAATGTTAAGTTGTGCTAAGTAGAAGGAGCCCAAGTTGAAACACCAGAATTTAATTTCTGTCAGTCGTCTCTGGAACTGTATTTAAAATTATCAGAAGACTCTCTTTATCCAAATAAAAAGAATAAAAATAGGACATTTATGAAGAAAATATTATGATTGCAAAGCTATACAATAACTTGATGAAAATCAGAATGTCGCAGATGAAGTGCCAACAAAGAAAGGAAAGAAGCCTCAAGACGAAAGAAATCCCTGGGCTTCTCAGCACCTTAAAAGCATTGGGCATTGTTGGAGAAAGACCTGTGGCAATGTTCAACACTTTAGTACCCTACTTAGATCAGGTTCAGGTCCTTATAATTGCTAACCACATCAAAACCTTTATTTTTTTCAGTTTTTAAAAAATTTGAAATATATGATATAGATATAGATATATGTCAATGTACATTAGGTTTGAGTCCTTACACCTCCCCAGACTGAAATATATTCTCTAATTCTTTTATTTTTTGCATTCTCTCTACTTCTTTTTTTCTCTATTTTAATGATTTAATAAAATTGTATATATTTAGATGTACAATAATGATTGATTATATATATGTGTATATATAGTGAAATGATTACTATAGTCAGCCTAATTGATATAACCAAATCTATTCTCTTAGCAAGCTTCCAGTATGCATATCATGTTATTAACTATAGTCATATTGCTGTATACTATATCTCTAGATTTTTTTCATCCTGCACAACTGTAACTGTACCTTCTAACCAACATCTCCCCATTTCCGTCACCTTCCCACCTCTAGTAACCACTTGTCTGCTCTCTGCTTTGAAATTTTTAGATTCCATATAGAAGTGAGATCATGTAGTATTTTCTATCTCTTTGGCTTATTTCACTTGGTATAATGTCCTCCAGGTTCATCCATGATCCATGTTGTTGCAAATGATAAGGTCACCTATTTTTTTTAAGGCTTAGTTATATTCAATTGTATGCATATACCACAGTTTCTTTATCATTCATCCACTGACAGATACTTAGATCGTTTCCATATCTTGATTATTGTGAATGATGCTGTAATGAACATGGGAGCATGGATATCTCTTCAAGATGCTAATTTTACTTCCTTGGTGGACAAAGGACAAGAATATAGACTTCTTCACCCCAAATACATACATACAAATAACGAACATGTATTTTAAAAGGTGCTCAAGATCACTAATCATTAGGAAAATGCAAATCAACACCATAATAATACATTACCTTACCTGTTCAGATGACTTTTATCAAAAAGATAAAAGGTGAGAAAAGTTGGTGAGGATGTGGAGAAAAGGAAACTTTTGTGTAGTATCAGTGGAAATGTAAATCTGTACAGCCATTATGGAAAATAGAGGTTCTTAAGAAAACTAAAAATATATCTCTCTACTTTTTAATCTCTTTAAACTATACAAGTTAATATAATTTGGCTTCTTTTCCCTCAATGTATATATGTACACTTATATACATATATATATAACACATACATATATAAATAACATATGTGCACATATAAATATGCATATATGTAATATATAAGTATATGTGTATATATCACAATTATTCTAATTATTGTTATCACAATTATCCTGATATATTTAAATGAAATTAATATTCTCAGAAGTCCCCAAAGGACAGCCCAAATTTCTGCCTTAGATTTCTAATACACTTTCACATTTAACATTTCCACACTTACTGACCCTTCACACTGTCTCAGAGATGCATTCCCTGATCACCTTAAGAAAGTTTCTATAGTCATATAGCACAATCTAACAAATATCAATTATAGCTTTATACTATTTACATTTATGGTGTATGGCTTTTGTTAATATTTTTATTACCATGAGTTCAGGAAACATCTGTCTTGTTCAATATTGCATCTCCTGTGCACATTACTAGCAGATAATGGATGTTTCATAAATGTCTGTCAAATGATAAATATTTGTGAAGAAGTATATCAGTAAATATTAGCAAGACAATTTAGTATCTTCATATTTAACAAAATATCTCAGAAATATTCATTTTTATAAAATCTTAAAATATGCTACACTTAAAACAATTGATTTTGTTCATTAGGGTTTTTTAATACATTGAATATTTGTAAGATTATTTTTAAGTTGTGGGACTCCAAAGAAATTAATTTATCTTAGCTGATACTCTCATTATTGAAAAATTTATGTAAATGTAGAAGTCAGCTATAATATTTTGTTATATAAAAGTTACCTTTTATCACTAGATTTCCTTACTTGCTATTTTAAAAATCATATACTTAATTTTGTGTAATAGTAGCAATTAGATTTAATAGCTAATTGTAACGTCATATATTTTCACATTTTCCTAGTTAATTGAAAATAACAATCTGCTTAAGCCTTCACGGTGGATATGCATATTTTATATGTGTATAATATATATAAATATACATAGAAAACATATACACATACACCTGACTGAAGTACTTTTAAAAGCTATTTGTAAACATAAATCAAACTAAATCTGGTTATTTTTTTTAAGAAAAAACAGTTCTAATTTGACTGAAATATTCAGATGAAATCAAGTGAGAGTATTTATACCAAAGGAAAGAAAGAATAAAGTCTTTCCCAGTTATTCTGCATTCCAGAGAGAAGAGGGCAGTTGATATCATCAGCGTATTACAGATTTATGAATTCCACATTTTCTCTACAAATGCTTTCTTACTTTGAATTTTCATAGACAACTTTGTCAAAAGGATGGTCCAAAGATAGAAAAAAATGAATAACATGTAAAAATTATTTTATAAGTAATAAAATATGAACATATAAACTAATAATGGTTAAAAAACAATAGGTAATATACATAGGATCTTAGATTTCAGATGATAAGGATATCCTCAAATATAGTTTACATTTGGAGGAGTACATATCCAAAGGTTTCTGATGAAAATGCACATTTATTCACAATAGTATTTTCCTGTTACATCCTTAAAAGTTACTATTCTGTATGTAAACAACTGCTCTTAAAAATGCAGTATATATTTTCTGTATGAACTGTTTATGGAAACATACAGAATTTGTATACAAAAATATCTCAGAAAAATAAAATTACAGAAGAAATATTAAAATTTAATCATAAATAAGCTCTTTTTAAAGTTTTTTTCTTCACTAGGAAAGGAGCTATTTTTTAGATTTATTTGTAGTACTTTTCTGCATGGAATCCCTGAATGAAATTATAAAATCAAATCAAATTCTGTATGTATAAGCATGAGACAGAAAAAAAAGAGAATATGTGTCTGTTAGTGTTTCTATGTGAGTGTGTGTGTGATCTACTTTCCATTTCAATTTTGTTTTCTTTTTTTTTTTTGGTGAAGGAAAACACTGTGGTTAGATCCATGCTGCAAATAATCAACCAACAAGCCACAGTTCCCTGGGGCAATCGTCTGAAATATTTAAACTCAATTTTTGTGTATAAACCAAGCCCTCTAGATAGACCTGTATTTACAAAGTGGTCAATTTTGCTTACTACATTGCTTGCAAGATGTTTTCTTAAATTTAGCATTCCTCTATGAAGTTTCTCAAACATTTTTCACGGATGTATCCCAGACGGTAAAAGGGGAAGAAAAGTTAGAAACAATTCAATATGGTCCACTTCATCGGCCTCTAGTGCAAAGTCAAAACATACTTAAATATTCATAATTTATTCTTAAAATGTATGCCAATTGTACACACTGTACTATATCTTTCTTTATTTTAATATTCATTGTTTCTCCTCAAAATCTTTAAGTAAACAATGTTCTGAAAAACTATGTCACAATAAATTTTATATAATCCCAATGTGATATTATTTACCTTCAGCAAATTTACCCGTGGCTCTGTGGCCATTCCAATGAAAGATATTTTAATGAAAACTTGAAATGCTGATAGATTTTTGTAATATTTGCTTAAAAGAGGTGATTTCTTCCCCTAGATAGTAAAGGAAGAAACACCACACTTTAGTGTTAACTATTACTTGTTCTCTTCCAAATGAAATAATGCTATCTTTAAGTGCTATAGTCTAAATGTTTTTGTCTCCCCAAAATTCGTATGTTGAAATTCTAATCTCCAAAGTGATGGCACCATGAGGTAGGGCCTTTTGGAGGTGATTAGGTCATGAAGGCAGAGGCCACATGGTAGGAATTAGTGCCCTTACGAAAGAGGCTCCACAGAGCTCCCTAGCCCCTCCCACCCAGTCTGCTGTATTTTGCTAAAGCAGCCAGAATCAACTAAGGCAAGTAGCTGCTTCTGTGTTATAATTAATTTTGTCATTATTCAGTGTAAGGTACAAAAATTTTGAGGCAGCTTAAAGTAGTACACGCATACTATGTACCCAGTACTTTTGTTAGTTGACAGCTTTAATGTAGAACATTTACGTACACTCTAGCTCCAAATGGTGCAAATTGCCTAAGCGAAGATAGAGGAGTAGTCTGGGCACAAGGGAGTGCTGGTCACAATGAGTGCTAGAATGTGCAGAGGTCATCACTCTCCGTGCAGCTATTACATGAACTTATCTTTTCAACAGAGTGGATTTTCACACTGCTAGATATGTTTGGCATAGAAAATATTCATTTTTTTAAAAGCACCAAGTAAGTCACTGAAAATTTACCAAAATTTACTAAAATAAAAAGAAACAAAAAAAAATATAAACCCAAAAAGCCTCAAATACTTTTTTCTTTTCAAATTTCTGTTTTCATTCAGCCACAATCACTTAGGTTGTAAATCACTTCCTAGTGTGTTTTGTCACTTGCAAGGACACACATTTATGCCTTCTGGCAGTAATATTTAAAATGCTACTATTATAACCTGAAAATGTTGAGAACCATGCATGTTAACTCATTCCCTTATACATAAGCTTAAACATGTCATCTGTAGGGATTCATGCTTCTCTACATTCATATGTTTTGACACCATTTATAACAAATTAAGCACAATGCAATGGAGGAGTTGACGAATGTGAGGAAAGGGCACTGCCTAATTTACATGATGAAACTTGTATATTTAAAATATCATTCTGGCTTCAGAAGGTAATATGGACTGGAAAAGTTTACCAATCAAAATAACAGACTGTTGAGATGTTTATGATGAGCTTAAACCCAAAACAAAAACTGTGGCCGTAAGAGTGGAGAAAATCAACTTATTTGAGACCATTTTTGCATCAGGACATGTGATTTTTCTCTACATTTGTCATGAGGTTCTGACATAAATCAAATCTTGGATAACAGAATAGGGCATTTGGTAAATGCCCTAATTTTCTGTGAGGGACACAGAAAATTAAATACATAGATGTTTAAACTAGAGTCCATGAGCTCTCATGAGATCCATGGATGAAACTGAATATCAGTAACTTGGATATTAAGTAAAGTAAAATCTTCGGTTTCACTGACTTCAAACTGAAACAGCATTTTATTCATTATGTATTTAGGAAACTCACAACATTAGTTTTAGCTGTGCCAGTGAGTTTTTCAGCAATATAAATTACATGTATTTTATATTACATTGCAGTCATTACAGCTTTGTCTAAGTATCTCTTCTACTTCTACTTCTTTGCCTTTTGTTGAAAGAACTAGCAAATTGTACTTAAGGGACCTTGGTACACATAATAATACTGATGGTTACCTGTAGGTAGTTGCCTTAAGCCTACTGAGTCAACTGGAAATCATCTAGTAAGCTGCTGAATCAGATGGATCATGAGAACTACTTATTCTTTTTAGTGTCAGCCTCCATTTAATCCTGTAAGAGAGTAATCTAAAACCAGCTTAATGATAAAAAAAAAAAAAGGCTGCTGTTTAATGCTAAAGAGGTATTTTCTTCTCCTTGCTTGTCATGAAAAAAAAAATATGGAGAGATTCCAAGATCCATGGGTTTGTCTTTTTTTATTTTTGCTCTTCATTTGATGAAATTTGTTTCTTACTGTACTAACATGACTTCCTTGAAAAAGGATTCCATCCATTAGAAAGAATAGTGATAATGTCTATGATCAGTTCTAGGGAAATTATTACCAAATAGACAACAGCATTAGCCAAGTGGTGGGGGAACTCCAGCAGAACCCAGTTACACTTCACTGCCTGTACCTCTAGCAGTGGGAGTGTTGGCCACTGTGACTTACCTTTACGGTAGGTCCTAGAATCAACTTCTCTAGTTATTCTAGTCCTAGATTTTATCATGATTTATCTGAGCATCAAGTAGCTGATGGGGTGGTGGGGGTAGCTATACAGATGTTGAGATAAATCATCAAACTTGGAAAAGAAAGACAAGACAAAACACTGACTAGATTTTTTCAAATGGAAACCCATCATCTAAGATTTTGTTTGCTGTGTTTCATGGAGAGATGGTCTCTTGCCATAAAGAACTTGACAGTCATATTTTGATGGAACTATTGTGCAGTCATATTTGATGGAACTAAGAAGCACTATTGTTATGTTCCATTGCAAAAGGAAATAAAAACACAGTTGACTTAAAAAATAAAAACGATAACTCTCTCCCTCAGAATTTCAATATAATCTGTTTTACAAACACAGGAAACTGTTGCTAAATAGCAAAGTATAAGCAAATCCTCATAGAACAAAGCTTTCAAATGTATGTAGAATGTGTGTTTTAGAGAGAAAAATAAAATCATTATGTGGGAGACATGAAGGTGATAAATTATTAGAAGGTAAAGAAGTGAAACTTGGGAGTTGTGTTTTCTTGACTGGCAATCAGCATGACTATTGGTTATTGAATAAACTGTTTATTCTTCCTTTTGCTCTTCCCCTCCCCAACTAAGGATACAACATACAATATATATAAACTATTTATAGTATTTCAAAATAGTTTTGATTTTAATTAAAATCCACAATAATCTAATTATTATTATTTATGTGTTAAAAATGAAGACACTGAAGTTACTACTCTTTGTAGGTCCCAAAATTAGCTAGGGAAAAGCCTGTCTTGGAATCTAGGTCAGCATACTTAAAAACTAGTTTATTTTCCCTTGAGAAGGAAAAAAAGTAGCCAGACATTTTCATCACTTACTCATTCATTTATTCATCTAACAAATATTTATTGAGCCACAAGTATGACCCAGACATATTTCTGGTCATTTGGGGAAGACATTAATAAACAAAATGATTAAGTTCACTGCCTTGTAAAGTTTATATTCTAATATGAGAGACATCAAATAAATAATAAGCATAAAACATAAGTGATATGTTTAGTGAAGTAGAGTTTCAGGAGTTGAGGAGGGGTGAAAAAAAGGAAAGAGAATAAGAGGTGCACAGAGCGTTACAGAGATAGCACTGCAGTGGATGTGGGTTTTGGGGCACCTTATGGTACCGGATATAAACTGTGGCAAACAAAAAAAGACATTAATGAGTCACAGTGACTTCCACTCTGATATTGGGGGCAAGGCTTTGTGTGCTGGGAAGCAGAGAAGGTTGTTTCCTGGGACTCTTCTCATTTGATGATAGAGGCAGAAGATCTGGTAAAGGCCTTATGTCAATACACAAACCCTCTCTCGACCCCATGATGGTGGATGGCCTAGAGTTTTTGTCGTTTTATACTCAGAACATGTTCAGACTTATTTTTTTACTCCATTTGGGATATTGGTGACCTTCAATTGAGTGTTTTTCCTTTATTTTGACCACTTTTCATAGGTTAGTGGAATTCTATTGAAATAGTTTGTTATACCAAGAGCAAGGGTCTAACCTTCACCTGAGGCCCACTTTATCCATAAAGCCTCATAGTGTTGAGAGTATGTTTCATTATCTACCATGATGTTTGGAAACAGGTGAAATAATTAGACTATAGTCTGGATAACTCAGGCTTGAACAATTCAATTGCCACTATTATAGGACCTAGCAGAATATGGCTACTTTCTTTCTTGGAAAACATTATTAGCCCCTAAAATCATGAGGTATTGTATTCCATTCCTAAGGGTGCTATAACAAGTCACCACAAATATGGCATTTAAAACAAAAGACATCCGTTTTCCTATAGTTATGGAGGCCAGATGTCCAACATTCAGCATGCCCATGCTGTGTCTGGGGTCTCTTTTAGTGGCTGTCCTGGAATTCTTAGGTTTGTAGGCTCAACTCTCCAATCTCAGCCTCCATCTTCATACTGGCTTTTCTTCTGTGTGTGTTTGTGTGAAATCTCACTTTGCTCTTTCTCTCAAGGTTCTTAACTTAATCACATCTTTTAGCGTGTAAGATAACATTCACAGGTTCTAAGGATTTGACATTGTGAAAGAACTTCAATCTAAAATTGAACTGGAGGGTATAAAATGATAATCTCACACATGTGCCTTCAGAAAAATAAAACCTAAGGACTGAGAGACTAATTTCCCATAAATGCCTGATTTACAGAGAACTGCTAATGTTGGGATTTTCTTAAATAATGATGAGTTGGTCAGGGGTTACCTTCACATCAACCTTGGAAATTTTGCTTATGTTCCCAGAGACAGTGAGCAAGAAATGACCCAGGTCGGGTTGGTCTTGCAGAGCAAGCTGAATTGAGCTTTGTTTGTATGACTGAATTAGATTTGTCTGTTTAGGGAATTTTCAATCTCCATTTGTTTTGATTTTAACAGATTCTTAGTGAACTTTCTCCTCCTTACATTCCCTGCCCATAAATGCAGTCTACCCCAAACCCTCAGTGTACTCTTCTGTAGCTTGCTCCAGCTTGCATGTTCCAAATTGCAATTTCTCTGCTATTTCTGAAAAAATTCATCTCTTTGAGTTTGCCTGAGTTTACCTCTTTATTTAGGTCTACAACATGGGGTATCTTTTCTACCTACTAAACATATAATAAGTTAAGATAAAAAACACTTACTGGATGAAACTTAGATCTTATTGAAAGCATGGTGACTTCCCTGAAAAGAAAGAAATTGTCTTGAAAATGCTGACTTACAAAACTCATTGTAGCCCTAAATCACTCCCTATACCTTCTCCCTGTTCTAAGTTCCTCCTGGCATAGTACAAAGCAGGAGGTATTGAGGAACTGTGCAGCAAAGAGGCTACCACTGTTCTTCTGCTGTTTGTATCGACTCTGCTATTTTTTTCTTTACCAGCTTTTGGAATTTTATATTTATAGTATTTTATAAATACTTATAGTATTTTATATTATATATACATATAAATACACACACATGAAATATATGTAATTATATATATATTATTCACATAGTTATATATGCTTATATATATAATATGTATATTATTCACATAATTATATATACATTATATATTATCAGACCATAAACCATTAAGAATCCTGTAAATGACATATTTTTCACACTTGATGCCACATTATAAAAGTACTAAATATTTTAGGGTTTCATTGTTTTCTATTACAGGGTAAAATTATTATTTTTCACAATTTTAAGTCTAATATAATTATTTATGAGCTCAGTACAATTAAGTTTGTTATAAGTATATTCCATTAGAGTATTTTAACAAAATATGCTAATATATTTTGAGACATGTGCTAGACACTGTTCTTAGGAACTTTGTATGGTAATCCACTAAATATGCTCAAATACTCTGTGAGAAATGATGTTATTACTCCATGTTACAGATGAGGATTCTGAGATGTAAAGATACTTGGTGATGGAAGGTAATCGTACATTCAGGTCAATTTGTTCAAATTTCTACAGGATCTGAACTCAACCTCTTTGGCTCCTGAATCTGCCCTCTTAACCATTTTTCTAAAGTAAGGGTAATGTTACTGAGGCTAGTAAAATGAGATATATTTAACATAAATATTTTAAGTTATTTATTTGGAAATGGAAGGATACAGCGAGAAGGTTATGTTGATTATTCATTCAAGACATCTTGCTTCCCTAATCCTACAGAGTGAATAAACCTTTTAGTCCTTTTGCTTCCTTAAGTATTACTACTGAGTCTATACCAAAGAGATAATGTTAATCATTATAATTTTATACTTACTATTCATTACATTTTTACTTCAGTATTTTGCAGCACCCATCAAATCATCTAAGTACTTTAAAAATTTAGAATGTACTGTATTAATTTTAAAAGCTGATTTGAGTTTTAAATTTTCAGAATATTAATTATTTTTATAATACGCAACTTTGTAAACATCAAAAATCATGGTTATGAAATAATCATATGATATGTGCAACTATATGTGGAAAGGAAGAAAATTAATCTTTATTGGGTTCCTATTATATACCAGGCACTTTTCACTTCAAGGCACTTTATTTTTTATCTATCTGATTTTCACTGCAGCATTCCCCCTAACTGCAGAGCAAAAGAGGCACTATTTTTTTTTTAAGGAATACTCTCTATTTACATATAGTTAAAAGGAATAGAGAGAGAAAGAGAGAGAGAGAGAGATAAAATGGATATGATTAAGACACAGTGAAAGAGATTAAATTATACATATAGTCGACATACACACATAACATATTCCAACTGAGAACAAATAACAATCAAGTGATTTGCTTACATTCACTAAACTATAAATAATACAACTAATGAATGGTGAAGTTGGGCTCTCATTTAAATTTCAATAGCTAAATAGTCTATTTTTATTCAATACATGAATACAAACCATTCTTAGGGTTGTAAATCAAGCTATTTTGATAGAAATTATTTTTCTTAAGTTTTGTTTTCCACTAGATCTAGTTGTTTCTTTACTTGGAATTTATATTTAATAGTTCCTTATTTTCTATCTATTTATGTTTGAACATAATTCAGAGAAGACTTAAATTAGCCTTATCTAAGAAACTTTATTATATCTATATGATTTCTATAGCAAGCTTGCTAGTTGTATCAGTTAAGAATCTCCAGAGAAACAGAAGAGAAACAATAGACTATATATATATAGTCTATATATATATATATACACACACATACACATACATGCATGCACATATAACCATATGTGTGTGTTGTGTGTGTGTCTGTGTGTCTCTGTCTGTGTCTGTGTTTGGAGAGAGAGAGATTAGGAGAGAGACTGATTATTTTGTGAAGGCTGGCAAATTCAAAGTCTGTAGATCAAAATCCAGCAGGCTGGATACTCAACCTCAGTCAGCTACTGATGTTGCAGCATTTCTTCTTCAGGGAAACCTCAGTTTTGTTCTTAAGGCCTTTTAACTGATTGGATAAGTTACACACATTATCCAGGCAATCTCCTTTACTTAAAATCAACTGACTGTAGATGTTAAACATATCTAAAAATATCTCACAGCAACATCTGGATTAGTGTTAGATGGAATACATGGATACTATAGATTCACCAGCTTGACACATAGAAAGACATACAAGTAACCACTACATTCATTTGTCTTAATATGAAGGAAATATATTAGGCATTTAAAATTATGTGCTGCTTCTGACATGGTATTCCCCACCACACCTTTCCTACTCACTGAAAAAAATGGTGACATACTTGTATCAATTAGTGTCAGCCTTCCATTCTGTTTCATACTATGCTTTTCTGACTTTTTAAATGTCATTTCTTCTCTTTCTTATTTTAAGCGCAATGTCTTACCAATCAAAGCTTGCTTGTTCTGTTAGAAGAACTAAGCCTCAGTAATCCTTTTGTAATTCAATGAAAAAACAGCAAGGATTTGACAATTGTCAAAGGAACGTATTGCATCTTGTTCTTGCATCTTTATTTTTTCCTCCTTAGATTAAACATAATTGGGATTTTGTTGCCTTAAAACATGGTTTTCTTGTCTTACAACATCCAGGACTTGTCTGCTATCTTTGTTCAGCAAGCTTTAAACATGCAGAGAAGATATGAGATGCGATCAGGTACCCTAATGACTAATTTTAACAATGAACAGTAGGGGGGTTAAATATAGGCATCAGCATGCCATTATATATAATCAGTAACAGTGGGTACAGTAAGAGCACGGAAAATAGCTAGAGGATAGGTTTTTTTATAAGCATCATGGCTTGAACAAAGCAGAGAAAAGAATGTAATGTTTTGACTGATGGAGTCTCTTTTTAAAACGCCTATGGAGAGAAAAAAGCTAAATTAGTTTCAATCTTGTCTACATCTTTAGTTACCCATGCACATAGCTTTGGGCTTTGCCACAATAGAAAACAAAAGAAGATGCAACTTTCTAAATGTTACAAATGAAACTGTTTATTTGCAAGGCAAATAAATAAGCTATTAATGTTTGAACACCATGTCTTTGAAGCAGCAATGTCTGAATAATATTCACAACCAAGAACAGTCATTCCCAGATTATGTTCGTCTAAGTTACTTTTCTTTGTCCTTTCATTTGCTTCAAAAGGATTGGATTCTCTTTAAATCTTTCTTGGAAAATAATTGACTAGCATTTCTAAAATGTATAAGAATTCATGGTAAGTTTTACTTATGTTTTTCTTTTCCTCAAAAAAAGAAATCACAAAACTTAACCTCCAAAGTTAAGGTTATATAACTGAAGGAAAAAAAAAAAAAAAAAAAAAAAACCTTGTGGATTTCTTTCATCTGCTGTTGCCAGACTCTCAGACAGTTCTGGTTCTCCATACATGTTACCTTTCCTCTTCTTAGCCCTTCTAAACTCAATGAAGACAAGGGAGAAAACTGATTTCCAATTTACCTCCCAAGTTTACTGAATAGGATCTTTCCCTTTGAATGGAATTTTGTGCTAAAATTATGTTTTCAGGAATTCAGACTGTCTTGAACGTCTTTCTTTAACATCTCTTTAGCCATGCAACCTGGAGAAAATTATTTAAACACCCTCTGCCTCATATGTCATCACCTATAAAAATGGGAGAACTTATAAACTCTACCCACATGGAGTTTTTCTAAGGATGATGTTCTTCTTGCCTTAAAATTGTTCTAATATAAGTTCCTTTAAGATATGAAATAAATAGGTTTTTAAAAGCAATTGTAAATTCCTAGGAAAGTTGGTAAATCTTAAGTCATTAAGTAGGACCAATGAAATAAGTGGCTTACTTAAGTTTAGCTCTTTTCAAATTTGTGGATTAGGCCATTTTTAAATTAGAGTCCTATCAGGTATTTTTTTTTCCTCTGGCCATGATAACTCCCCTTTTTCACCATATTGTTAAAATAATAGCTGTTATTTTCTGACACTTAATATGTTATTTTCTGACACTCTTGTAAGTATTTGTTTGACCCTCATAATTACCATGTGCATAAATATCACCATTATGGCTCTTTCACAGATGAGCAATCTAATGCTGATAGGCTACTTGTCTGAAGTCACGTAGCTACAAAGGGGGAGGAACAGTATTTTAGATTGTTATAATTGTCCCAGTCTTTGGGGAGAAAAAAAAACCACAAGAAAATAAATTGAGAGACCATAAAAGTTGAAAGGATAGTTAAGACTTATAAAAACAAGAAGAGAAAAGAAAAATACTGACTGAGACTATATATAGTTGTTTTAGAGCAAGGGTCAGCAAATTCATTGGAAAGAAAGTCACTGATGATGGGACTATGTTGTCAGCTCATAATTTTTTAAAGTTTTTAAGTTGCCAAATTTGGAAAATATAAGTGTCCAAGCAATATGAAACGTAAATGAAATTAAAAGCATGAAAATATTTTCAAAACCAAGGACTATGATAAGTAGAATAAAAGACAGTACATTCCTGTCCATTTAATAGTCGATTTAGTTAATTAAAAGTATGTGCATTTACTCCTGTGTTTACATTTGGTAACTGTTTTTGAACATCTGTAAAACATTAAATAGTCTTCATTAAGTTTGACATGTTTTATAAATAGCTATGCTTGTAAGCTTACAGATAATTTCTATAACTCTACTAAAGCATGCTTACTGATTGTACATAAACTGTGGAAATACCTAAGAGAAATCGGAGTAATTTGCTCTCAGTTAGCTCTTTGTCTATACGTTGTGTCATTGAATACTAACAATAACTCTGTGAGGTCAGTAAGATTAACTTTATTTCTGAGTTGAAACCGAGACTCGAGTGGTAACATTAAGTCCTGAGTCAGGAATATAGCTGGTAATAGGAACAGAGATCTTCAATCTGCATTTCTGGCCTTTGCTTCCTTACACATGATACTTGTTGAATGACATTTTCATCATCTCGTGTCTTAAAGTACTTGCACTAAGGCAGCAAAATATTTTTACAAGAAACAAAGAGTAAGGTCAAATGCACATAATTTTTACACTGTCCACTAATTCACTAGTTCTCAACATTTTCAATAATGGACACCCCATCATGGCATGAGAAGGATGTTTTGTTAGAGAAAATAGAAATTTGCAAAAACCTATTTTTATTCAGTTAAGTTTAAAATAGATTTATATTTTTCAAACTCACCAAAAAGTATTTTTATTAAAGAGAGTAATAAAATATTCAATGTATTAAAACATATGAATGTTTACACAGTGATAGAACATGAGATTTTGGTAATGAACACACTCTCCAGTCACTGCCCTTTATTGGAACACACACACATATTTCACAAAAGTAAATTCACCTAGTGTAATGTGGTACAAACTTTACCAGGGTTAAGAATTATGAACGAGTGTTAAAACTGACTTTTCTTCCTCTCTCCCCTCCATCTTTCTTTCTTTCTTTCTCCCTTTCTCCCTTTCTTTCTTTCTTTCTTTCTTTCTTTCTTTCTTTCTTTCTTTAAGAATGATAATTCAAAAAAGCAAATTCATTGCTTCCATTTGTTACTTTAAATTTTTTATAACTTCCTTAAAATAAAATACATTTTATAATATTTCTTCTCATATATAAATTTTAATTAGATAAAACAGAAGTAAAAAAAAATCAACTCTAATCTCATCACCCATAGATGAACATTTTATATGTCTGTAAAGAGAGAGATGGATGAACAGATACATAGACAGACACTAATGAACATAGTGTCATACATTATGTAACTGCTTTGTCATTTGTTTTTATTTTTATATCATTAAACATTATTCTAAATATAACTTTAAGTGACAAAAATAAATTATAGTGTATAGTCATAATATAATTTAAGCAATGGATATTGAAAATTCAAGCTATTTCCTCTGTTAGTTTTATCAAGTTTGTAATGATCATTATTATAATTAGATATTTGAGCACATACATTCTTATTTCTTTAAAGAAATCTTCGATCAGATTATAATAGAATATCATTTTATGCATTCATATTCAGATTTTTTTGTTAGTAGTTAGTTTGCTATTTCAGAAACTAGTGAAATGTTTTTTGTGAAGTTATACATCTGTCAGATGGCAAGAAGTTTCCTTTTGTTTCCTATTTCTTTTAACTTTTGCACTTTCCAATGACTACAATATTTTTTCTAGAAAATTTACGTTCTGGCTGAATTATATTTTGATGGTTTGTATTCAGTTTTTAACATTGCTACATATCAGTTTCACTGGGAAACTTTTTTTTTAACTTGTTTATTTAAAAATATTCCTGTTTATCACCCCCTGAAGATTCCTATTTCATATTTTGAAGACAGGACATGAGAAACATAATTTTGAAGCAGTGTCATGGTTGATCTTATTTGGAACTAGGCTTAAAAAAAGCTTTTTAGTTGATAGTGGTTGTTACTAGCTCAGGTTCTGGAATCAGAAACAGGAGAAAAGTTGTACAATGAAGTTGATGATGGATTTAGAGAAAGTTACTTACACTAAAAGAATGTGCAAAAGCACAGGCATGTTAACTCATTTTAATCTTGGTGAAAATTTTTAAGCAGAAGATTTATATGGCAGGCTCAATTAAATTTTTCTCTTTTGTGAATAGACTGAAAAAATGGCAAGGGTGAAAGCAGGGAGAGCTCTTAGAAGACCACTACAATAACGCAGGGGAAAATTCAGTGTAGCTTTGATCAAGGCAATAGTAATGGAAGCAGTGAGAATTTCTCCATTTAAAAAACCATTTTGAAGATAGACTGTATATTCTGTTGATGAATCAGTCAAATGTACAGTGGGAGAGAGAGAAGTCAAGAGTATCCTAAGAGTTAAAGCACCATTCTAAAGGTATGAAATTGTCTTAGATGCCCAGAGGAGATGCATTTAGTATAATTAGGTTTGTGTTGCTATAGAATTGGGAAACATTCAGCCTGTACATTTGAGCTAGGAGATGAAATGCGTAACAAACTAGTTTATATGCTAGCGTGTGTTCATTGGCTCTTCATTAGATTTGGAAATTCATAAACTACAAAAGGCATCAGATTTTCATTAAAGATTGATGAGCACTCTTTATCTGGATAGTGTCAGTTATTTCCATGACATTAAATGAAATTATATGTAGAACTCCCTAATTTATATACATATATAATATATATATATACATGTATATATATAATCTCAGCACTTTCTCCAAGCTTAAAACTGGAGAATCATCTTTGATTCATTTATGTTTTTATACAAATATAAAGGCCACTCATAAGGCATGCAATTCTTACCTTCAAAATACCTTCTCCACATCCCTTGCCACATCCTGGCCCACTATCCTATTGTATCTTGTGCATAACAGTGCAATAGATTCCAGAGTATACTCCCTGACTTTGTTCCTTTTCCACAGAAGCTGGAGTGATTTTCTTTTAAATGTTAATAAAATCATATCCTTTGTTAAAAAGTATGTAACTTTCCCTTTTACCTGAATTAAATCCAAAGATTTTAATAATGAACTACAAAAGCACAACACAACTTCCCTTCCTCTCCAAATAAAACATGACCCTACTGGTCTTCTCAGATATTTTGGTGTTTTTCTCAGTTCCTACAACATAGAAAACCTTCCTTCTTTAGGGTTTTTAGGTTTTGTTTTGTTATTTTGCTTCTGCCTGGGGTTTTCTACAATGTCTGTTAGGTATATGTAATTTTTTTCATCTTTAGACCACAATCAAAAGCTTATTTCTTAAGAGACACCTTTTATGACCAGCTGATCTAAATAATAACCCATTGGTCCCTCCTTTAGTTCTCCGGTTCTCAGATTTGTTGAAATCTTGGGTTAACAATAGACAATACCAGACTGTTGGTTCAGCACTAACTTCTCTGAGAGAGCGACCATCTTTAAGAGGCTAGCCTGAGGCAGAGGAAGATTTGTGCTGAGAGGGGGGCATGTGTATTTCTTACAGAAAGTCTTCTGGAGAAAGAGCTAAACTGAGCTTTCTGCCTGAAATTTGATTCTGATATTTCTAAAATATTAATACTTTGATGTTTGGACAAATTCATGTATTATTTAAAATCTACTAGCCAACTTTCTGGTTACTAAAAAATAAAGACTAAATTCTTCTTTAAGGAAATACTTATGCTTCTGGACGGTATTAAATAAAAGAATGTAAAACAAGCTAAACTAATGAATTTTTATATGCAAACTAAATTTTATTTTCTGTATCTAAAAAAGTCTAGTCAATGAAAAGATAAGGAAAAAATATGTTTACTTTATTTTAGGAGAAATTCCTATCTGAGATTATATTTGTTAAATATGGAGTTTGAGTTGTGAAATTGGGAAAAGAATTGATTTTCTCTCTTCTTGATTGTAGGATTTGGAGCCAGAATTTTAGATAGGAGGGAACTAGGTGAAGATAATACTGTCAGCAAAGGCTACAGAGACAGGAGGGTGAAAGAAACCCTCGATGGGTAGTTTGAGACAGGTATCACTCAGAATCATAATGACCTTAATCACTCCCTATCAATATGTTGTAATATCTTTATTACCAAACTTTAGCAAAGTTTTGAAAATGTTACAATTTCATATAAGATGTCCTTTGGAGGGTTAACAGATGCCTATGAATGCTGTAAAAAGCTTTAGGGAGAGATAAAGCAGTTTATAAATTCTAATCCTGTGATCTCTGTGAAATACACAGAGGAATTGTAGGCATCAAGTGCCTGTCCACTGGCTAAGGTGACAGGCAGACCTGCAGGACAGCTGTGTGATGCATGTAAGCATAGTTTAAAGGTCCCACATGTATATGGGCAATTTACCTGGGAGAAGAGTTGAATTCTTCAGATCAAGAAACATGATTAACAGACTAGTATTACTTAGGTAATTTTAAAAGGGAAATGTAAATTCTAGAATTATCAGAGACTGACAGCTTAAAGAAGGAATTGTGAACTTGATTTCTTTGGTATGAGGGTGTAATTATTAATTCAATAGTTTTTGGTGATTTTGTTCTTAGTGTTTATTCTTACATCATTGTATTAAACTATGAAAATATGTATTAAATATCACACATCAATTAAATTTCTTAAATTTTCACTTTCAACACAGTACTTTTTGTCCAATATCTTAGCTCCATTCTTTAGGGTAATCTTAATAGACTGAAGCTTTACCATCTCTCCTCTTCAAACTCCTTGGCTCTCTGACATTTTGCCAAATTATATATACAATTAATAATCTCTTGTGAAAACAAAGCAGCCACACTTTTTAGCATTTGTCTATTAGGACTATCCTTTAAATGATGTAGTCCATTCATCGACTTGCCTAATTTTTGTGCAGCCCATTTATGGATATAATTAAGGAGAAAATTATGACAGGAAGGGAGAATAGAGGAGGGATTTCTGGCTACTTCACAGATCTCTTCTATTTTTGTGGAGGGTTTTATATCTGACAAATATTATAGATCTCTGTTCCTAGAAGTAGACAGTTCAGGAGGGTGAAAGTGTCTCTCCTGTCTACTTTCAGATTTGACATTTTTCCTCTGATTGAGAGGGTGTGTAGGACACTGAACATTATTCTCAATATGACGTCATTGGCTGTGTAGTAGGAGCTCATTAACATAGGTCTAGCATGAGATTGTACACCAGCTGCTTTTTCAGAGTAATAAGGTTTAATTTAATATATCGATATTTCAGTGGAAATTTGTTGGTCTATTATCAGATAATATTTTAAACCAGAATTGTATAGGTTCCTTATGAGAAAAAAAAATTCACTTAGACTAGAATCTTACAGTCCCCCAAATTTATTCAATGTTGTGTTCAATGTTGTGCTAATTCTACATGCAACGAATATGATGATATTCTTATAGCAAAAGTCATTTATAGTTGCTTAATTCAATTTTTATCATATAGAGTGTAAATTGTCATCAAAATTGTTGTTATAATTGCAATCTTGTATACAGCCTGTTGTATCTAATTTCACAAAAGCCAAAACAATTAAAAATAATAAATTGTGTACAAAAATGAGAAAATACATATATAAAGTTAATGTC
Source organism: Camelus ferus (assembly GCF_009834535.1). Classification (NCBI taxonomy): domain Eukaryota; kingdom Metazoa; phylum Chordata; class Mammalia; order Artiodactyla; family Camelidae; genus Camelus; species Camelus ferus. Next base: position 44,404,122 of record NC_045709.1, on the reverse strand, counting down.
ATTTGATACTCATGAAATTTTTTATTTTAGTTTTTTGCTTTGTTTTCCCCATTACATTTATTGATTGATGTATGTGTTTATATTATATCTAAGTACAATATTTCATTTTGAGTTGGAAACCTGTCTTCATATATTTTTATACATGACAGACTCTTGAGGGTCACCATCTTTTGATGGATTTTATCCTGGAAAATAATGTATAGGTAAACAGAATTAATGCTTTGAGTATGTTATGTATGTAGATGGATAGCAAATATCAGAAAGAAGTTTTAGGATACTTAAAGGTAGGTACTGAAGATCTCATACTGCTTCTAAGACAGATAGATGACATAACTATGCCTTTTATAAATTTCCCTAATAGTAATTTAAAGTTCCTTTTTCCATAGTAGCATTCCCTTGTCCCAGCTGCTATCTTTGAAGTGTCTATTCAGTGAAATTTCCTTGAAATCTCTCCCTTCCCCCCTTTTCATTTTTTGCCCTTGCAATTTATATTCTCTAAAGATTTAGAGCAGTGAACATGATGATTTCTTCTCCTGAAATATTCTTGCTAATGGATATTGTCCAAGCAATTTGTGTAACACTACAAGCCCACTCATGTAAGAGTGTGTTTGTTTTTCTGCTCCAGTTCGTTGTAGAACATACCCAAAATCAATAAAAAGTGTGGAGAAATACTGCCTTAGGGAAAATAGCTATGTTTAGCAATGTTTGGGTATATGTTTCTTGAAAGAAGAGTCCATAAAAAAGTGAATATTATGTTTGGTTTTGAAAGTTTAAAGCTCATACCAGGCAAAGACTAGGTCACACAAACATGACTCTAAAAGGAATTCTCATTGAAATAGGAGTTATTTATTACCTTGATTATAAAAATTCTGTTTCTAATTATAGGTGTTTAAGTGAAAAATATTCATCTTTTAAAGGTTCACTTTCATTTTGAAACTTAAACAAAGTTACTAGTCTTTAATGTATTATCCCTGAAACTGTAACAATCAGATGCAACATATCTTGCTGCTTAATTAAGTAAGTCATTTGATTTTGTATATTATTTTCTACTAAATCACATGATAAATCACATCTCTATATTGTTTCTGTTCATTTCCTTATAAGATTTTTCTGCCACATGTTTAAAATTTAATATTCAAGAGACTATGAAAAAAAATTTTTGTGTACTCTGAGTATATAATTAATGGTGAGATATATCTCCAGGATTCTGACATGTCAATAAAAATAATAACAACATATATATCATGACTAGTATCATTAGCTATTATAAAATTGTATACATAGGTTACTTATTTAATCATATCAACAATCTTGTGAAGAATGTTTCCTCTTCATGTTACACATGAGGTAATAAAGTTAGAAGAAATTTAGAGAGCAGTAATTAGAATCAGAGGATTTATCATCAACATTTTTCATCACTTGGGAATTTACTCATCAATATGTTTTCCAAATCACTTGTCAAAAATCCGGAAACAACAGAATTAAAACCACCAAATCAATAAATGAATACCATTTAGTAAAAGGTTTAGTGTGCATAGGAGAATAGCTCACGAACTGAGAGCTTTCAAATTTTACTGGGGGAAACCATTGGAAAATTCAAATATGCAAAGCCTCTATCTTTTTAGGGGCTAGAGATATGTGGAGAAGTGGATTATCATTGCCTTCTTCGGTTTCTACCACAGTGTAAAAACCATATCTCTATCAGGCACCCATTCACTGTTCTGAATTGGAATAACAGGCAGTGTCAACCTATGGGCAGCTGTAGATTGTCATGTACTGTTTGCACTGATTAGTATATCTAGAATGACCTTGATTAATTTTTTCAGTATCTGACTTTTTCTTATAGATTTGACTGAATTAACAACATCGCTGCAGTTCATATTAAAAATTTTAAGTTTCAAAAGTTAGCTATTATTTAGTTGAGTAAACCAGAATTCAGTAGTTCACAGCTCATAGTCAGATGCCCAAAGTATCTGTAATAATGAATCATCTGAGTACATCATTACTTTTGGCATTTGACTTTAGAACCAATTATAACTTTTTAAACTAATCTTGAAAATATAAGAAACTTAACACTCTTCCCAAAGTTGCTTATCTGTAAAATCAATCGCTAGTATATTACTTCATGAAGCCCAGTTAGCCCTGTCTATCTTTTCTGTGTGAGGAGATACTAATCTGGTGTGTCTGTCACCAATGGAACATTAAAGACTCAAAACAGTTGTCAAACATTATATTTTCCTCATCTGGTTAGGCATTGTGGAGCAATCAGCATTAGAGATCGTAGATCATTTCTCTTGTTTTTTAGCATTAATCTGGGATAACATTCTTGATTGACAGTCTTATAATTGCTAACCATGTTCTCATTTTTCTTCCTACCAGTAGAATCACATGACTGTGTTACAGATATTGGGCATATCACTTACCTTGTAGACTTTGTCAAATATCATTAATGCTTCAAATATAAGATTTCTACAGCCAATTTCCTTGTAATCCCTGGGATGTACCCCATCTGGCCTCCCATATTTTAGCCATACAATATTGTACTATCAAGTAACTCTCCTTCTTATATCTCAGTGTCTGTAACAGACATATGCCACTACGCCTTTCCTATTGTACCGACCGAGTATATTTAGTAAAACTTTATATATGATTTTTTCTTAGAATTAAAATAGGGCTATATATCATTTAAAGTATTAAAATAATAATTTCTATGTGAGAAATTTTAAATGTCATTTGAACATTACCATTTTGTATTCAATCTTGGGCTTATTCTTCCTCAATTGTCCTACCTCTTGTACATTTTCTAGCAAAAGTTAAGTCTAAGTCATTATTCTCATGGTATGCCATACTATAATGGACACTAATTTGAGAAATTGTGTGCAAGTTTAATTGGTCAATTTTTCTCATAAGATTACTGTTTGGATGAAAAAACAAAACAAAACATAACAAAAAAAAAATCTCCTGGAGCCAAAATAAGATACAGCTGGAAAAAACATCAATCTTGTCAATGTTATCGTATTAGTAGAGTGTCCAGTTTTATCCCTAATTATTGTGACTCTTGGATTGGATTTGTGTGAAAATTGTGCACTGCCAAATAAAACATTCTAAATAATTCAGTTCATGTTTTAATAGAAAGAGATTGAACAGTAGTAATAATAAATAAAGGATTGAAATTCTGAGTCTTATCATATTGCTAAGTTGGGCATATTTTTAAATCTTAGGATATACAGTCATAAAAAATTTATAATATTGAGACATTTCTTATTTAGTATAAAACCATTGGATCACTACTCTAGAAATTTGGACCCCAGTGCTGGAAAATCTGCATGATTTAACATTGAACAAAGATATTGTATGGAATGAAATAATAGAGTACAAGGAAAGAATATGAGAGAACATGAATAATGAAGATTTGGATGAAATAAAATGAATAAGTGGTACAATTACATTAAATAATTACATTAAATTGGAAATGTACTCTCAAAACTAATGTTAGAATATAGCTGGCTTAAAAGATTTTAAATAATTTTAAATATGTTCTTATTATTTAAAAAAAAGTAATATACATTAGTACTATTTTTGCAACTCAGAGCTCCTCCAGCCAGGAAAAGGATTTCCCTTCCAATGGCTGGCTGTGAAAAAAATAATTGGAACATGTCTGTCAGGGCTCAGCAGGAAAGAGATTATGCACTCAAACAGGATTTTGATTAAAGTTTAATAAAGAGACTAATTATTAGATGTAGGCAGAATTTAGGAAACCCAAAAGTTTAAGTGCAGCTGGGAACTACGCAGATATGAAGGGAAAGAAATGGTAACTCAGAGAAGTAGTTGTATTGAGAGGGCCCCCTGGAAGCTGTGACCTTTGGTAGAGGTTGCAGTCAGCCACAAATAACTTGGAATTAGTAAGCTAAACAATTAACAGCCTGAACTTCCTTGTCCCCATCCTGGTATCTCATACAAACACCTCCCATTGACCAAAACCAGTCAGAAGTCCTAAAGCCTCTTATATAGTCTAAATAGATCAGTCTATCCGAGCACAGAACAGAGCAGAGAATGGATATGGTGAGACACATTGAAGATTTTTAAACAGTAGAAATATCATGCACTATAGCAGTTGTGTGAAAGGCAAAAGCAGAATATCTTCCAAGCAAAAATAAGCTACAGCTGGACATATAGTTTATGTCTGTAATGTACAGTAATCAGAATAATGAGCTTATATCTAAGCTTTCAGTTACAAACATATTTAATAAATTTTAGTCTATGATTCTGTATTTCTATTTTATGTTACCTAAAATTAAGTAATTTCAAACTTTATGCAAGCTCTGTAAGTGGCTGCCACATTTCATAGGGCTTGACATAACTGATGAGGAAGATACTGTACAATAGTCAAAAGTAGTTTGAAACTCAGTGATTTGCTTTCACTATTTCATTTGAGAAATGTCTAATACATGTTAGCATGTTTAACTTTAGTGATGCATTTCTGTGATGTGATTATAGAATAATACATTTTAAATGCATGCGTGTAACATCAACTGTATTTAACCTGAGAGCTGGAAAGAAGGAAAATTTAAATAATGTTGACTAATCTGTGTCACATTTATTACAATGGCTGCTGGACCCTTGGTCAATGGAAAACATAAATGTGATTCCTTAGTCAGTATTAGCCCCTATAACATCTCTCCTTGAGTGGGTATCTTGACTAACATCCTTGGAAGTCTAGAATTAATTGTAACATTCAGTTGTCATGCATCTTGATTTAATACCTAGACATGTACTTTACCTGATGTCCAATCCAAGAAATACAGAAAAATATAGCTATGTTGCCATCAGTGAAGAGAATACACACACACACACACACACACACACACACTCATACACATTTACATATGTATGCATACATGTGTCTGCACTGTCAATTTAAGAAATGTTCAAGCTAAATTTGATAAAATTTAATGCTTGCTTTAACCATAGGTTTAAAACTGAACTTTCGTGTATATTTTAATTGCAGTAACCATATTTTCTAAGGCAAAATGAGATTAGATGTCAGAAATTAAAACTTTGTATTTGAAGCTGTACTGTCTAGAAAACCTAGTGTGCAGTCCTTATCAGTATCATGCTTTCCAACACCATTTACATGTTAATTAATATAAAAGCTGTTTCTAATTATAGGTTGTGTTTATTTTAAGGGAATGCATAAAGATGGGACATTCATAAGCTAAAATAGTAGTGGAAACTTATCACAATTCTGTGACAGTTTCAGAAATAAACATGAGATCAATATGAGGCTTTGGCATTTTACATGCTGATAATCAAAATGCTCTTAAGCTTAGGAATTCATTTTTGAAAAAATAATTTTATTTTCTAAGTAATTTTAAGGAAGCATATTTTCTATTGATTTTGCTTATGGTATTTTCCACATCTCACTAAAGTAAATGCATGGTGACAATTCAGGTCCTTTATTCTTTATATTTATAGACTTACACAAATCTTAGACTTTGGAATAAGGAAAAAGCAAAATTAGACATAAATGTTTGAGTTTTTTTTTAGAAGTGACTGTCCATCTTAATGCCACTTCATAATTACAGTATAGCACATACTTTAGAGCAAATCATGTCAAAGATGAATTTCATTTATTTTTAATATAAACTTAAATATTTATTTGCACTGCTATACTATACTATATACAAGGAGATGCAACAGCGGAGCTAGAATAAATCTTTGTATTAATCTGATGGATGATTAAATTCTCATTTTTTAGTCAATAATTCATGATATGAGGTCTAAAAATATTATGATAAATATTACTACAATAAAGACAGTAATGAGAATTATATGTGCTTTTTTTTCCAAAGTCCCCATAGTCAACAAATTTTCATCATTGATGTACTCTGATGCTAGTGGAAGGGGGACTGTATTGGGTTGAATTACATCCCCAAGAAAGATATGTTGAAGTCCTAATCACAAGTACCAATGAATGTGACCTTATTTGGAAATAGGATCATTGAGTTGTAATTAAGATATAAGTTAAGACGAGGACATACTGGAGTAGAGTGGGCATTTAATCTGATTAAACTAGTGTTTTTTTTATAAGAAAAGGAAGAGACATGCAGACGACACACGCAGACAGAAGAACCCCATGTAAAGACACAGATACAGAGAGGGAAGAGGGCCATATGATTACTGGGACAGAGATTAGAATTATGCAGTTGCAAACCAAGAAATGCCAAAGATTGCAGGCAACCAACAGAAGCTAGGAGTGAAAGGATGACCCTGACGATGTCTTGATTTTGGACTTGTAGCATCCAGACTGTGAGAAGCTAAATTTTCGTTGTTTTAAGCTACTCAGTTTTTTTAAGTAGTTTGTTAGCGCTGCCCTAGCAAACTAATACAGTACCCTGGTACCATCCAAGTCAAAGTCAATCTCTGTGGTCACATATCCTGTTACCCTTAATATGAGCTACATGAACCAGTTCATCAAATGCTAAAGTCAAAGCAGATGCAATACAAATGGAGAGCAATGTACCAGTCTCCTGAAAATGTGTGCTGTTTAAAAAAGTTCTGGACTCTCCTCCTGAATTTCTTCTTCCCTAGACCCTGACTCTTGGATCTGTAAGTTCAGACAAGTCAGAGGGAAATATGATCACATGCTATTTTTAAGTACTTAAGGATGACTGGGCCAGCTTGCCCTTTAGGGCCCTTGATTAGAGAAGAAAACGTGATTGGTGGGTATGAGTATAGCTCCACAGGCTGTTTGCTTTATTCTTTATGGAGTTGCTTCCTCTGAGCATGTGCATACATAAACATAAACACGAGATTTATGGTTAAATTGCTATACCTGTTTTCATAAGGAAGTGCCTTATGCAATATATGTTTATAGTCCAGTATTACTTAGCTCAATGACCTCATCACACAGTAAACAATTAGTGATGGCCTATGAGTCTGAGTAAAATGTGTTTCTGTCAAATTCAGGGTAGTGTACTTCATGGCTAAGAACTACACCTCAGTTCCAGTTCAGTGCTTAGAGCCTTGTGCAGTCGGCGAGCAGTAGTTTACCAGCTTTACAGCAGATAGCTTGACATTAATTCGGATTTCCCAGGCTTTCTTTTTGTGGGACAAGTCTTATAGAAAAGGGCTACACTTTAGCCAGTAGTTTGAATGTAGGGTAAATCTCTGTATGTAATACATGGACAGCCAACTGGCAATAAAAGTGGCTAAATTATATTAGATATTTTTTTTTCTTAATTGAAAATGCCATTTCTGTATCATAGTGGAAATCCTGAGAGCTTGTCTCACCTTAAATTCAGTTCAGACAAGTCCACTTGCAGAATAATTATGAAAGGTTGAAGGAGCATGCCTTTTTTTTTCCTTAGCATAATAGTAAAATAATCTGTTTCCATTTGTTCCCACAAATGGGGTAGGCATTTATATTTAACAGTTGGAGAGGAATTCCTTTAATACCAGTGATCAGTGTGCTTTTGGGTATCAGTTAGAGTTTCTAGTCCCAATAGGATCTTCTCACCAAAGATTTAATTTAGATATGAAATTAGTCATGGATTTTTTTAATTCCATGGGGCCTTGAGAGGGTAGAGTTTTTCATGTCAAGGCTTGCTTTATTGCTACCTTCACCATTTTTATAATTTCCTTATATAAAGATTCCCAGTCAGTTTTGGATGTTTGTCAAATGCTTGGGACAGTAGCCAGAGTGAAATTCTCTTATGTAAGATGTCCAATATTTATAAAGGCAAGTCAGCACTAAGAATTCTTTATTGTAGTTGGTAAATGCAGATCAAATTTGCTTTTACTAGGCGATGAAATGTCTCTCTGTGTTACAGGATACATAGATCTCAAGATGGGCCTGGAGGGGCAAAGGCATTGATGGTATCTTCATTTTAGTTCCACTGGGTAATAGACAAAAGTAGTATGCAACACAGGCAAGTTTTTTTTTTTTTTTCAGTGCAAACTCAGGAAAATATCATTATTGTAAACAAAATATTCACATGTTATCAATAGTTCACATTAAGTTACAACTAGTTCAACTGACAGATGAGTATCCCTGGCGTATTCAGGAGAGTAGGAGCATACTGAACGCTTTGCTTTAGGGATATAATAAGGTGGCATTAGCAGCATCCAAGGCTGCATACAAATCTAATACTGATATATTCCTATGAAGTTAAGCATTTTTGAAACATTATTGGCATTTTTCATGTTTAAACTTCAAGTATCTACATTACTTTAAGGCTCTAAGTACACCTGGCTTCCACAGAGAAGGCTAGGTTATTAAATTTGCCTGTATAAAAAAATTATGAAATAACCAAGTAATGTGTCTTCCCCTGTTCTACAAACTAGTTTCAATTTTCAGATTTTGGGAAAATTTAGGATTAGAAGCTGTTTGGGGCCATATATTTGGCTGAGATTTATATAAGCCAAAATCAGAGGTGCCAAAGAATTCATCCCAATCTATATTTCCATGTAATGGACTACTCAGAACACCTTCATAAACCATAGGATTGACAAAAGAACAGTAAGTGCAGTCCAGACACAAAACACAAAATCACAGCCATGTAAGTTCTCTCTCTATTAAGTTCAGGGATCCTTGGCTTCCATCTTGGAATCAAAAGATACAGGCCCAAATCTTATCTTTGCCTTGGTTTGTCTTGTTTCCTTAATTCTTTCTGCATTTCTTCTAGGTTAACAGTCACATATCACTTCATTGACTCACCTAAGCCTTTGCTGCACAAAAGCTTTAAAATCCCTTCCAATTTTTTGCATCAGCTCATCTACTTGGTTGATGATCAGAGCTATCCCCTAAGCTAACAGTGTTTACTTCTTTAATTAGATTAGTTCCTGGCTTTCAGCCATAAAACTTACGTATTCTTGCTATTTGTTTCTTTTCCCATCCTCCTAAAAACCTAGGATCTTTTATGTAGGTAACAGCCAGCCTTACTATCTGTTCTCCTTGCTACCTTACTATCTTTATATCTTCATTCAGTATAAATGCACTTCTCTTTCATATTCCTTGCTTGTTTGGCGATTTGGCGGTGATAGACTCCTCTGCTACTGCCCCATGCGTATAGGCCTGGAGCAGACATTTCTAGGACCTCACTGGATCCTGTCCCACTAAAGTCATAAATCTGGAGGATTCAGCTACTGGACTCCTCCAGCCACACTTCCTCATGATAGGAGTTTCCCTGTCGCTGTCCCCAGAGAATGTTTCCAACTGGTGATATGACCCAGTTTAACTCTCTCAAAACACAGAGCGTTGGATCTTAAACATTCTCACCACCAAAAAAAAAAAAAAAAAAAAAAAAAGAAAAGAAAGAGAGAAAAATTATGTGACATGATAGAAGTGTTAGCCTAAGCTACAGTAGTAATAATCATACTGCAATATATCAATGTATCAAATCATGACCTTGCACACCTTAAACTTGTACAACTTTGTATGTCAGTTATAGTTCTGTTAAAAAATACAGAGCATTGCTCATTATCCACTGAGGATATAGGTAACTAGAAAGAGTGATTCTCCTGCCCTTATTTTAAAAAGTCAGTAAACCTACAAGTTTAGAAATTGTCTTGGATTCAACCAGCTGAGTGTCACAGGGTAACAGAGCAGCCATATCTAAGGAAAGATGCATATTTGTAGTAAGTGATAGGTGATACATTTGCTTATGTAAGGCCAACATTTAAAAAAATGTTTTGCATTTCGTATGCTAAATACTATTTCTATACTTCTAACTTCTAGTTTGATTTTCCCTTTTACTATAAGCTGTTTAGAAGTGCTTCTTGTTTACTGAATCGAATTTCTCTAATTTAATGTGTGACTTAATTCCTCTGTGATCAGAAATGGGTTGTGTATAATAATAATCCCTTATAATTTGATTGAGATTGATTTATAAGGAAATATGTGCTTATTTTCATAAATGTTCTTGGCATGTTTATTTAAAAAAAAAATCTATGTAGTCTTACTTCTATGACACATCTTTCTGTATGTTTCCTTAAATCAAACTTACTAACTGAATATGTCAAATCTTACAGATTCTTACTGATATTTTACATTTCATCTACTAAATAATTAAAGATTTTCAATTATATATGCACATATGGCAATATATCTTAAATATGCATATATGCTATAAATTGTGCATATTTGAGGATATACTATTAGATCTGTAAAATTTTATATTTGTAGTGTATGTCTGCTGAATTAAATAGTAAATTATTTTGTAATCTTCTTTCCTCTAAGTGTAGTGTTTTATCTAATGTTGAAATTGTTACATTCATTTTATGTGCTTATTGCTTGGAATTCTCCTGAGATCTTTGACTTTTATTTATTTATTATTTTGGTGTCCCATTAAAATAGATAGATTTTTTGAAGTTCTTTTTAAAAAAATCTGCATGATATTTCATTCCTACTGTATTACTACTCCACTTATATTTGTTTAAATTACTGATATTTGTGATTAACAACCATTTTATCCTTTACTTCTTATTTCTCACTCATTTTCTGTTTGTTTCTCCCCCTTCCCACCCCTTTACTTATCCTTTCTTCTGAGTTGGTTGATTTTCTTTCAAATGTATTTTGTGCAATTTCTTTTTTTTTTCCGATTTCTTTTAACTACATGAAAAAACCTCTTTGTATTATTTTATTGGTTAACCTAGAAATTTTGGTGCAGGTATTTAAATTATCAAAATATGTAATGCAGTTACTAACTTTGCTTTCTTCCCAAACAATCTAAAAAACTTAGGACACTTTTTCCACTCACCTGTTCACTTTGATATTGTTGTTGCTAGTTATTTTCTTTCTATCTTATTTTGATCATGAACTAGTTCATTGTTATCATGTAAACAGTTAATGCTTTTCCATGTTTTGAGAAAAGTGTGAAACTAAAGAAAGCCGAACAGCAGATTTTCTTATTAAATTATTAATGTAAAAGAAAATTCCAAGGCTTACCATAAAATTCAACTCCCTTTTATCATGTTTACCACAAGAAGTCAATTGAAAATCACATGTGTAGGAAATAACATTATTGTTACTAAAAGAGCAATAGTTTAAGTTATTGAACATTCTGGCACTTCTCAAAATCTAATGTGCATTGGGGTCAGGGCACATCTTGTTAAAATGTAGATTCTGAATCAGTTGGTCTGGCATGGGACATGGTATTCTGCATTTCACAGACAGGAGTAGATGATGCTAGTGGTCAGGATCTATGAATCACACATTAATATAAAGGGGATGACCCATTTAAGCAGTGTAATACTAACATATTCCATACAGAGGATGAAGTGGAACCTACTATTACTTTCTCCACTTAAAAAAATGTTGACAAATATTTTTTCTTTAAAAAAGCAAGTAGAATATAGTCTCTCGATTATTAAGTTTAATAAACATGAACTTATCCTTTGACTGTTAATATACCCCAAAAAGGATGTGAAATGAAAACATAAACTGTTTCTCTTCTCCCAGTTACTCATTTGACATGTGGATGTCATGAATAAAGAGATGAAAATATTCTGTTTTAATGTATACTTTTAGCAATAATTAATCAACACTCTGATTAAATTTGTCACAAAAATAAACGTGTTAAAAATGTATGTAAATATTTGTAGTGCTTTCTGTTATAAATATTTTTAAATTTATGTTACATAAGCTCTGGTAATTTTCAAAAAAATTTGTCACAACAAATGTTGGTAAAATGAAAATAACAAATTAAATTAGTGATATGCCATTAATAACATAATTCTGAAATTAAATCACTTCACAAATAATAAATACATATTTATATATTAGGTATATAATTACAACTTTATATTGAATGTCTTTAAACCATGAGTTAATCTTCTGTTTTTGGTTCTTAATTTTCCCAAATTAGAAATAATTGCATCACTTTAGCTACATATCACTCATGAGGTGTTATATATTAGTTATTTGCCAAATTAAGAAAAAAACTCTTTAGATAACTTTTCAACTATCATTCCCATTTGGTTAGCAACTATTTTATTCTAATTCATTTATTTCAGAAGAAAGTTGAATTTCTGTTTAGCCTAAATTGTCTAATATTCTGATTTATTGTGTTTTAACTTAATATCTTCATTATTTGTATACTTTACTGATTTCTATGCTCACAAAATCTATGCTCACAAATCTCAAATGTATGCCTTCTTAATTTATTGATTATTCTCAATATTTTCCCAAGGCTAGAGGACATATTTATTCAAATTATATCCTAAATATGCCATTTAAGTTTCGTAACTGTGAACTTTAATTTTTGAAGAAAACATATTTTATGTATAAGGTTAGTTAATGGACAGCCTTGTCTACAAAAAGGAGAGGGCACAAAAAAAGGATGTGTAAATTCATATGAGATATTTGGTTTTGAAGAGAGATCAGGCTGAGTTTTTAAAAGTATGTTTATGCAAAAGTAATCTTGACTCATTATTACCTTTGGTTATTTATTTGGCATGATACAATCTACTAATTTGTCTCTATACTATTATAAGAAAATAAATAGGAAGTAACTAGATTCAATCAGAATATGTTACAGAATAACATGTGTAGCAGCAACGTATCAGCAGTGTATGCCAAATATATGGTAGCTTTAAAAAAATATATGGTTTCATTTGAAATTATACACCTAAAGGCTTCTGTTTAAAAAGAATTAAAAATATTTATTATCATACTTAATCTCCATCTCTACTGTCTTGTCTGAACTGGAAATAAAAGCCTCACTAATGAAGATTAGAAATTCATATTTCTAATTTTATTTTTATTGGGAAAAAATCTAAAGGTAATTTTATAATGATTATATTACTTTACAAGTTAAAAAGCTTTTCTTTATTATTTATTGGTTTATAGGTTTAATTATAAGCCTGTCTGTTTATATTGAACTGTCCTTATATGTAAACTGCCATAATTCATATTAGGCACACCCATTGTAGAGCATAAAGTCATATGTTATCGAGAGTCCATACTGATCAGAGGAAACATATGGGATTTTAATGAACCAATGCATATATTTGTATATCAGCAAATCTAGAACAAAGAATTCTAAAATTTATATGGAAACATAAAATCCCCTAAACAGTTAATATAATCTGGAGAAAGAACAAAACTGGAGGTAACACATGCACTGGTTTCAAATTATACCTCAAAGCTACAGTAATCAAAACAATATGTTAGTAGCACAAAAACAGACACAGAGATCAGAGAAACAGAATAGAAAGCCCAGAAATTAACCCACACTTATACGGGCAATTATTCTACAACAAAGGAGGCAAGAATATACAATGGGGAAAAGACAGTCTCTTCAATAAATGGTGTTGGAAAAACTAGACAGCTACATGCAAAATAATCAAATTGGACCACTTTCTCAAGCCATATGCAAAAATAAACTCCAAATGGATTAAAGATTTATTTGTAAGACTTGAAACCGTAAAACTTCTAGAAGAAAACATAGGCAGTGAGCTCTTTGATGGTGAACTTAGCAATATTTTTGGGGGTGTATATGTCTCCTCAAGCAAGGGAAATAAAATGAAAAATAAACAAATGAGACCACATCAAACTAAGAAGCTTTTGCACAGTGAAGAAAATGATCAACAAAACAAAAAGGCTGCCTACCAAATGGGAGAAGATTATTTGCAAAGGTTATAGTCTGATAGGAGTTAATATCCAAAATATGCAAAGAATTTAAACAACTCAACATCCAAAAAAAAAAAAAAAACAAAAAACAATTAGAAATGGACAGAGGACTTGAACAGCCATTTTTTCAAAGAATGCATACAGATGGCCAACAGGCACATGAAAAGATGTTCAACATCATTAATCTTAGGGAAATGCAAGTCAAAACCACAGTGAGATAACCTTACACCTGTCAGAATCCAAAAGACAACAAATAACAAATGTTGACAAGATGTGGAGAAAAGAGAACTCTTGTACACTGTTGGTGGAAACGTAAACTAGTGCAGCCACCAATATGGCAAATATTATGGAGGTTCCTAAAAAAATAAAAAATAAAACTACCATACAATCCAACAATTCCACCCCTGAGTATTTATCTAAAGAAAATAAAAATACCAATTAGAGAAGATATATACATCTCTATGTTTATTGTAGCATTATTTACAATAGTTAAGATATTGAAGCAACCTAAGTACCTATCAATAGATAAATGGATAAATTGTGTTGTATATATATACACACACACATATATATACACACATATGTGTATGTATATGGTATATATAAATACACACACATATATGTACACACGTGTTTGTGTGTATATGTGAGAGTGTGTGTGTGTGTGTACACACAGTGGAATGTTATATAAATAAGAATGAAACCTTGCCATTTGCAGGACTATCGATGGATCTGAAATAAGACAGACAGAAAAAGACAAATACTGTATGATTCCACATATATGTTTTTCTATCTAAAAGACAAAATGAATGAACAAACTTAACAAAACAGAAACAGAGTCATAGATACAGGTGGTTGCCAGAGAGCAGGGGCTGGGGGATGAGAGAAATATGTAAACAGTCATAGATACAGGTGGTTGCCAGAGAGCAGGGGCTGGGGGATGAGAGAAATATGTAAGGGAGATTAAGAGGTACAACTTCCAGTTACAAAATAAATGAGTGACAAGTATGAAATGTACAGTGTGGGAAAATAGCCATCAATAATGTAATGTCCTTGTATGGTGACCAAAAAAATGAGAAATCCTTGGAACAAGAACAGACATTGTATTGGGCAAGAACAATAACAGCCAATATTTTAGTATTACTGTGTGTTCTAAGTACTTTCTTATTTATTAGTTCCTTTATTTTTCACAACTCTACAATGCATATAAGAAAATGGAGGCACAGAGAAATTGTATGACTTAACTCCACAGAAATGTTAAGTGAAAGAAATGAAATACCAACTTGGGCAATACTATGAATTGAATTTTGTCCTGCTAAAAATATGTGTTGAAGTCTTAATCACAGTTCCTCCAAATGTGACCTTGTTTGGAATTAGAGTCTTTCTTTGACATTTAACCAGGTTAAGATGAGGTCATTAGGGTGAGCCCTAATCCAATATGAATGATGTACTTATAGACTGGGGAGATTTGGACACAGACCCACCCAGAGGGAAGATGATGTGAAGACAAACAAGTAGAACCACACAGAGTGGGAAGATTGGAGTGATGTATCTACAAGTGAAGGAATGCCTGAGGCAATGCCAGAAACTAGAGAAGAAGCATGGAACAGTTTCTTTCCTAGTGCCTTTAGAGGGGGGTGGTCCTCAGGACACTTTTCAGACAATCAACTTCTGTTATCATTCACTCAGTGTATGGTATTTTGTTACAGCAGCCCTAGGAAACTAACAGAGGGCAAAACTGTGCATCAAGGCTTTGATCTTTGCATACAATTTCATATTTTAAATTTAAATTTTAAAAGTCACATAGTAACATTGATTACATATGAGACATATAGCCTTACTTGAGGCTGATAAAAGAAAATTGCATCAAACATTTTGGATAAAGTTAATATATATTAAAGGATGAAAAACAGGAAACCAAGAAACAAGAGTAAAAACCTTTTGACTTCATTGGCTTTAAAATTAATATCATTTAAAATGTTACCTTGTAAGACATTTAAAAAATATACTATTATTAAAAATAGAAGTTTTAATCAAACTTACAAAGGAAAGATTGTACTGTTTTCCAAGCACAAAAAAAAGGGCTTCTCCTAAAGTCAATTGAAAAAACTAACACATAAATCATTGAACCAGATACTTTGAAACTTGCTATTTGCTGCTGCATTGTAATCACTCATGTTTAACTGTTGTTATCCTGTCAAATTAAAAATAAATTTTGTGTAGTTTATCAGTAATTAGTTCTTGCTTTGAAGCAAAATCTATTACTTTACCAACTAAATGTCTTTTCTCTAATGCATGTGGGTCAGCAGTAGACCTTTGTATTATAGACTGTCAAGACAGATGGCTTGAGATTGTCATTACATTAGAGTTAAACACTATACCCCTCAGTTTGTCTGATGTATTCTGAATGCTAGCTAGAATCTTCCTTGTGCTGATTACACAATCTACAGCATCTACCCATTTTCTGTTTTATTGTACTTTGTCAAAAATAGTCATTTTATTTTCCAGTATAATTGCCAATGAGAAGCATACTGAAGCTATAGTTCATGCGCATTACTGGAATGTCTGTCAGCCTTCCTTGGAAAATGTGAATGTACCATAAATTTCTGACTCTAATCCTAGCAGTTTTGCACAATGGGATGGCTCATTGCATTTCAAGAAAATAATATATAAAGATTAACATATTAAGGTTGTGCTTTACTGAATGGCATTTACTTTTATCAAGTGGAACCATCCCAATTAGTTCTTATAGTCTAAGGATTTTACTATTTTTTTAAATTGTTGCACAAGTCTTCAAAATGCAATGCATCAGCAAGACACATGAAAAATCATAAATTGTTTTACAATGCTTATATTTTAAATGTAAATGGTAAAAAAGAAAGAGAAGCTTTATTAAGTTATCTGTGTCTAACTTTTTTTTTTTTTTTTAAGTTTAGGCACCAGATCAAAGTAAGATTTTGAATAAGGCTGAGTTGACTAAAAAATAGATGATATAATCAATTTGAAGCAGGGGAAAAAGAACTTGGCTGAACGTTAAATTGCAGATTAGTCTTAATGATGATTAGGCTAAGCAGAGAGAGTAAGAATATGTGCAGGGGAGATTAAAAGATAACAGAAAGTTGTAGAAGATTAAAGATAACAAACTTGGATTGTATGAATATGATTAACAGAGAGCTATGGTTGTGAACATTTGGAGCCAATATTGTCAAATTGAGTAACAGATATCCATGAGTTTAAAAAAAAATCAAAATAAGGGTATTACTTATTGAGAGAGATTAAACTAATAGGTATGTGCCATACACTATTCAAAGTGGTTGGAATACACTGAGGAACGAAATGGACCTGTTGCCATACTGCTTATCTACTAGAGGATAGAGAGAGTGGATAATAAAAAAATGATATTAAGGTATGGGAACAAAGATAAGAAGTGGTGAAAGCAAAACGACCTGTTCTGAAGCTGATGCTGTAATCCAGGTGACAGATACAAGTGACTTGACAACTAAATGTAATATGGTATCCTAGGTAGGATCCTGGAACAGAAAAAGGACGTTAAGTAAAAACTAAGGAGATATGAATAAAGTAAGGACTTTAGTTAGTAACAATGCATCAGTATAGGTTCATAAATTCCACAAATGCATCCTACTAATATAAGATGTTACCAATAGAGAAAAGGGTTGGGGGGTATATAGGAACCCTCAGCAATTTTTCTGTAAATCTAAAACTGCTCAAAAAATTAGGCTATTATTAATAAAAATAATAAAAATGATGTTTTAACTTTTAACACTTTAATATTTAATATATTATAAATATATGTACATTTCATATAAAAATAAAAATAAAAAAATAATGTAATATTATAATAATAGTAATCCAAAGAAGCTTAGTCTTATCTTTGCTGTCCTCCGTGTCTGTCTTCCTTTCCACTCTTCACTTTGCTAACCAGAGGTCTGCTGGTATCTGGTTATCATTTTCTTCTGGCCACTATTTTTTTTTTTTTAACCCTACCCTAGAAACTGTAGTACCCAGGCCTTCTGAAATTTCACAAGACTGTTATGCTTCCTTTTTTTTTTTTTAAGTCAGTATATCTCAGTGTGCTCTTATGTGACAACATCTGACTATGTTTATTCAAAGACTTTTCTCCTATTAGTTATTCAGTTATTTCCCTCCCACCTCCCTGTCTATTGAATCTACTTATTTTAGCACTCTTCTGTGAGGGGAATTTTCCTTTTGTTATTTATTCTCCAGTGCTTTTGCTTTAAATAATTGTCTCATCTTCTATCTTTATCATTTCCTTTTATGTTAAAGGATTTCATTTATTTCATAATTAATATCAAAAAACAAAACCTGAAAACTTATTCCTGAGTAGTTTACTTTCAGTCTGACCATTGAAAATTGTCCTAGCAGTAAATGTATTTTAATTTTCACAAGCGATTTATTGTTTTCTGTTTTCACCCTAGTTAAATGCAAATTGCCACCTTCTCCATATTCTTAAAAGAGCTGCTGAATTAGACAGGGAAAGGCCCATAGTCATGCAGATTTTATCAATTTAAATGTTTGACCACAAACATCAAGTGGGTCCTTGGCCTTGCCTGGAAATCTACTACTGTATCTCTGCTTAATTATTTCTTCGCCTCTTAAGCATATTTTTCACACCTCCTTTATTTTTTAATAGGCACAATCTCTTTACTCTCAGTTTATGAGCTTTTTATTTCACTTAAAAAAATTAGAATAGAATGTCCTAATCCTACCTCATCTATGCCCCCTCTAATGACAATTTCTGTTCCCCATTTTAGCAAATGTCGTCAAAATAGTATTCTCAAGTCACTGATCCACTTCAATGTTGTTAGTAAACTAGGATATTATTCCCAGTATTCATTTTAATATTTCAGTTCTCACCTTGGCGGACCCTCACCTTCACTGTGGTTAGCTGATTAACTTCTCCTTGAAGTACTCATTTTACTATGATTTCACTATTTTTCTTCTTTCCCTTCTATTTGGCTGGCTCCTTCTTTAAGATAGCCTTTTGTTAAATCTTTATCTTCTATATCACTGGATGTTGGAAATGTTAAGAAAAGCTTTAAGGCTGTTTTCTAGGAGTGATTCGTTACTCTGTAAGTAAAAAGAAGGGGTTTGGGAATGTAGCAGAGTTGTGGAAAGAAAACAGTGGAGTTGTGAAAGTGGGAAGACACTTCCTTAGTGTGCAGGTAATTTGATTCTGAGTAATAGAGTTAAAAGGGATTGAAGTTCAGTAAATAATTTGTTTAAACTTGACTCATTTTCCTCCACTTCTGCTTATTTTACTATCCGGTAAACAGGTAATACCTTCTCTGCGCTCCCATACCATTTAACATACGTCAAGATTAATTTTTCTTTCACTAAACTCTTAAAGGTCTCATTCTCTCCCTTTAGTCCCTGCAAAATATGAAAGCTAATTGTCAGAATTAAGATAATCTGTTTCATATAAACTCTTCCTGCAAATATAAGAAGATTGAATATGTGACTTTGAAGACTCAAATCAAAGAATTTGTATCTTTTGAGGGCCTGGTCCTGAATGCAAAGGAGGCAGAGCACTCTGGGACATGCTCATTCTCAGAGTCGGCTTGATGGGAATGGAAAAGCAGTTTTCATTCTTCCACATTCCGTTTCTTTACTAGTGAACAATGGAATTATTTAATGATAAACTCTACCCCTTCATATTCCACTCTCTTGAATTTGTGATCAAGTCCCATTTATATACTCCTACTATAGAGCTCAATCAATTATTTTATATTGCCTGTTTATGTGATTTTATTTTTCTTCTAGTTGAAAAGCATTTTTAGGGAAGTGTTGAAAGGACTTCCTAGAATAGATTTTCTTATGATTCTTTTGTAATAACAATGTGATGGAAAGTTCTAGAAACTGAAGAGGAACAAACTTGTACTCCATTGGTTGTATTAAAATATTTTTAATGTTATTTTCAGTCTTCTTCCTGGAGGCAAGATTTTAAATCACTTGAATATTCAGGCACAGAAGTAGTGCTCATTATTTGGTAATTTAGTATCCGACAAGAGCGAGTTTGTCTGTTCTCCCAAAGCAGTCTCTGCAGATTGTACATGACCAGCATCCTAGTAGAGGGAGGGATCCACACAATGTTTTACTACTCTCAATGGGCAGAAATTTGGAGTCCATTGTGGAATTTAGTCACAACTGCTTTTTGCTTTATGTTAGCTAAAAAGGTATCAAAATCATGACTATATGTCAGAAACTCTCAGTCTTATTTGGAGACTGCTGACAGATTGTTCAATAACTAGCAGGAATTGAAATCAATCATCTTTTCTGTATCCATTGCTAAATACAGCATGGAGACATAGGCATTAATAAATATTCTGTTAACTGAATAAATAAATGGCTAAAAAATTAACTATTACAAACTGGACAACAGCCACAGGATACATACATTCTCTCGCAAAGTAATTCATGATATATTACATGTACTTCTGCATGCATATTTAAGCTTATAGTCATGCTTAATAAAACAGAAGATAGATGATAGATAATAAATTAACCAACTCTCTACCAAGCACAGTGGAAAGCTACTAAATTTTATTAAGCATATTTAAAATTCAACATTATTTAAGCAACAATTAAATTATTACTTACACATTTAAATCATAAAAATTTTTATTAAATACTTTAGATTATGAGGCATTCAAAAGTACAGGATTTTATTTTATTTTATTTTATTTTTGCTTTTAGAATATGAAATTAGAGTGTAAAATTCCAGGAAACAATAACACATTCATACTTTCAAAGTGGACTTTATGAAAATGTTCCCAAAGTGGAATTTTATTATTTGATTTATCACAAGCTTCTTTTTAAAATATATATATTTATGTGATATCTATCTTCTTTGACTGCTGTACTGGCTACTTGAGGGACTAGTTGGTATCTAAGAAATAGTACTGAGTGAAAGTCCAGGGTTGGGGTACAACTAGGCATATGTTCTCCTAGTTTGTAGCTTTGACCATTCTGGGATTACATGTGTTAATCATGTATTACAGGAAGCTATGTAAATATTGAGACTTTTTTCAGTTCTGTCATTATATAATGGAAATTGTTTCATATCTTATACTGCCAAAGTAATACAAAAATAGGAAGATACTTTATATAATATAAAACTGGTCTCTAATTTTTTAAAATTTCACTGGCATACTAATCAGAGCATCTAGAATAGCTGACTCTTTAAAAAATGTTTTTAAACAACTTAAATTTAATGAGTTGTATCCAAATTAAACAAAATATATATGCTTTTTTTATTTTCTTTTTTTTTAACATTTTTTGTTGATTTATAATCATTTTACAATGTTGTGTCAAATTCCAGTGTTCAGCACAATTTTTCAGTTATTCATGGACATATACACACTCATTGTCACATTTTTTTCTCTGTGAGTTATCATAACATTTTGTGTATATTTCCCTGTGCTATACAGTGTAGTCTATTCTACAATTTTGAAATCCCAGTCTATCCCTTCCCACCCTCTGCCCCCCTGGTAACCACAAGTCTGTATTCTCTGTCTGTGAGTCTATTTCTGTCCTTTATTTACGCTTTGTTTTTGTTTGTTTGTTTGTTTTTGTTTTTGTTTTTTAGATTCCACATATGAGCGATCTCATATGGTATTTTTCTTTCTCTTTCTGGCTTACTTCACTTAGAATGACATTCTCCAGGAGCATCCATGTTGCTGCAAATGGCATTATGTTGTCGGGTTTTATGGCTGAGTAGTATTCCATTGTATAAATATACCACCTCTTCTTTATCCAGTCACCTGTTGATGGACATTTAGGCTGTTTCCATGTTTTGGCTATTGTAAATAGTGCTGCTAAAAACATTGGGGTGCAGGTGTCATCCTGAAGTAGATTTCCTTCTGGATACAAGCCCAGGAGTGGGATTCCTGGGTCATATGGTAAGTCTATTCCTAGTCTTTTGAGGAATCTCCACACTGTTTTCCATAGTGGCTGCACCAAACTGCATTCCCACCAGCAGTGTAGGAGGGTTCCCCTTTCTCCACAGCCTCTCCAGCATTTGTCATTTGTGGATGCTTTTTTTATTTTCTTAAAGTATTTTTATCATTTATGTAATTTATACTTGGACTTTACCTTATACATTATCATTTGTTCTTAAACTTTCTTTTGCTCTGTTTTCATTTAAAACAACATTTGTCTCAGGAATATGGATTATCTATTATGTATAAAGAAGTCATCTATCTGATTTATTAGTGTGAGGGCCAGAATGAATTTACCTGATAGTTTAGCTTGTCAACTAAATCCTAATGATTGTTAGAATCACAAAATATCAGAAGAGGGACTATTCACTTGATTAAATTGTGATAATTGACATTTCAACATAGCAGTCTAATTTTTACTCAATTTTTTTTTTCATTATTCAAACTAAGCCATTTTTCACCTTTTTCAGCTGTTATGAAAAATAGCAACATATTGTCAGGACAGATTTGCTATAATGTAATTTGCATTTTCCCTCTAAGTGAGAAAGAATTCTTTCACGTTTTTCTTCCTAATAAGCTATTGGCTATTTTGATAGATTGGTGTTACTTAATAACTCATCTCTGATAAGTAATACATTTTCTCATTTACAGATGTACTTCTCAGTTTTTTTTAGTTAAACAGCGAAGACACTTCTTGAAACATTTCTGCATGTTGCATTTAGCTGTGGTTACTTTTATTGTTAAACTTTTCCACATACTACATTATTTCCAGTTTATAATTGACTAATAGTAACTTACGATAGTAAATATTTGTAAATATTTTAATCATTTAATGCAGATTTTAAACATTAATGCTTTCTGATCTTCTAATTTTAGTCTCATCTACTTTTGGTTAATATCCAAGAGATTATAATAACAAAATACACTTAAGGTACATATTTTCAATATATTTTCTGAATATAAAAACGACGTCTCTTTTTCTACTTTTGCGATGCACATTTACTTGGGTCAGATATGTGAATGGTGTTTAGTTCTTAGAAATGTTTCAAAATGAAGATTCTTTAAGTCACTTTTCCCTTGTTCTTAAAACCCACCTAGAAATGCTTTTGTGAAAATGCATTGTGTCATTATGTAACTTCAGCAATTACATCATAAACAATTTAACTAAGGTATGCTATTCCTCAGAAGTAAATCTTTCTTTATAGTTGACATAATAATAGCCAACACTTTTATAGCCCTTACTGTGGTGCCAAATGTTTCCAAGTGCTTTAGATATATTAACAGAGTTAATCTTCTTAATTACCATATGAGTAGTGACCGTTTTGAAGTTGAGAAACTGAAGGACAAAGAGGTTAAGTAACTCACTTAGTATTACAGAGTTAGTAAAGGGAAAAGCCAGGATTCTAACCCAAGTATTTTGGCTCATTCTTGCATTTTGCTCTTAGTTGCTAGCTACTTTAACATCTATTTTCTTTTTCTTTCTCATATTTTAATCCATTATCTACTGAGATAGAGCAAAGCAAAGAAGTCTACTATACAATTTTCTAATTTTAGATAAGGAAAATCATATTTCCATGCTACAAACGAGGAAATTGAAAAATTCTAAATGATGAAGTTACAGTTGAAGATATATCTACTCAAGGACAAATGCTTACCAAGAATTTTAAGCTTTGGAGGAAAAAGAAATAAAAACATGAAAATGCCAAAGTCAGAAAGAATTTCACTGATCAGTGATGAATTTAGGAGACACTATGGGTTGGTATGTTTTAAGGAAATGAAAAACTTAACTTCAGCAAACAAATGAACCATAAAAATTACGTGCTTCAAAATTTTGAGCAAAATCAATCAGTACAGTATTTAATGGCAAATTCTATTCTTTAGAGAATAATAAGCTTGGGTATGTATTAATGTGTATATTTCATTGAAATAAGTATCACCATATTTATGTATATAACTCATATATACACACATACATGTATCATATATATAGCAAAAATTCTTTATCCTACAATATAATAAAAATTTTATGTGATCACAGTGAAGGTTTTATATGGATAAATTTCTTATTGAAAAACACTTGAATTAATTATTTAAGTAAATGGATTCCTATTCAACTTCCTACAAACTTCTATATTTTACCTACTAGTATTTTACATTAACTTTTAATGTATCATCACTTTTAGGACCAAGATATTATAAGAGAGATTGGACATAGAAAAACAAGTGAGTAGCTAGTCTTTGATACAATGCTAAATAATATAAAATAGATTTCCTTTATAATATCAATATATCCAGATATGATTAAACTCTTTAGAAAGGTTGAAATATTTCATTTTTTCCCTTATTATTCAGCTTAATCATTTTTCATTTGTCTCTAAATAATTATTTTCTTTGTGTATTTTTATGTTCAAAATGTTGGCAAAAACCACAGCAGTTATTTTAACTTAGAAAATTTAGTATTAACAGTTCTTAACTTGACATTAAGGTTTTAGTTAATAAAAGTAAATAAAAAAGACCAAGGTGTTCCTTAAGGAAGAGGGGAGCAAAGGGAAGAGGTTGTGGTTCTTAAAAGTTCCAACTTGAAATGGGGTCTTGAATGATTGATGCTCAGATCTGTGAGGCGTTATGTCGATATGCTTCCAGAAGGGGCTCCAAGGGCCCTGGGGCCCAGACTTCTTGGGTGTTCCTCCTACAGAGAGGTGGGAGTTTGTGTCACCTCCCTTTGAATCATTATCATACTAGTAACCAAGAGAATGCATCAGAAGTGATGCTGGGTAATTTCTGAGGCTAAGTCTGAAAATCTTACTTTCCCTGTTTCTCACGGAACACTTGCTGTGAGGAAATCATCTGCCATGTAAAATGTCTGTCTATCCTGACACTGCAATGTATAGAGGCCACTTGTATGTATCGTAGTAAGTAGCCCAGTTGAGCTTCCAGCTGACAGCTAGCATCAACTGCTAACAACAGATATGAGCCATCCTGGATGAAGGCCCACTTATGCCAGGGGATGACTGCATGACTGCAGACTTAGCCAGTAGCTGATGGCAGTTACACCAGCGACCCCCAAATCAGGCCCATAGTGATTCCCTGAACTACTAACTTATTATATAAAAAATGGGAGTTCTATGCCACCGCCTTTTGGAAGTGGTTTGTTACGCAGCAATAATAACTGGAGCAGAAGTACCAGTAAGCAATAAAAATAAAATATAAAAAAATAAGTAACAGTAAGCATACAAGAAGGTAGAAGCCTCTTCTTCCTCCTCCAGCCTTGCAAGCTCCCTCAGGTACTCCCTGTTGGCAACGTCTCATTGGGTGGTAGCTGGCAAAGCAGAAATGTGTTTTGCTGAATTTTAGCTTCTGCATCACAAAGCAGAGCATAAAGTAGCAGATTCAGAGCTGAGAGACAATAGTTTAGTAGATGGTGCTACATATTTATATAAAGGATGACAACCATTCCAGGCTAAAACTAAAGTTTTAATGACATTTAATAGTAATTACAGTGCACATTTTATAGGTATTAGAAATGACTCCAAAGTAGAAAACTAGGATATGGGTTTGAGAAATGACATGTGGATGAGTATTAAGTGAAACTAATCTACTTAATAGAATCAGCATACACTGAGACAGCTATCTCCGGAATTAAACCCCATCTCTGTTACCAGTGTCATGAATAATAATTAACCCATTATTAGAAGAGCTTTCAGGTAATCTCATGTTGTCATTAAAAGGACTAACACACATTTAGTCTGCCTCTTGTCACTCTTGATAATTAGACTATGTTAACATGTAAGTACTTGAGTTAAAAAGAAAAAATAGCAAAAATCAAAATTAAGACATTACATATTTCCATTCTGCTGTTCTGTACTAAGGGCTTATTATAGTGTGTTTGCTCCTGTGAATATTATTAAGTTGTATTACTGGAAATTAGATAATCATTACTACTGGTAATATAATAGTTGCAACTTCCCAAAGTTCCTCTTGCATGAGTAAGGAGTAGAGAATACATTTAAAAAAAATAATATTTTTTGAGTAAGGGTTTTTGCATATTTTTTTTGTTAAATCTGAGGCATCCTTTTTAAGAATGACCTCTCATTATTCATCTTATTACTTTTGAACCAACTATCCTTAATTTCCCTCCTCAGAACACTCTGTGTACCTATCTCTTGTCTTCTATCTCATTAATTAAACTCCTTTTGGATTCTTTATCTTGACTATGTATTTGAGATATACAATATTTTGCACTTATGAACTTGGCTTCCTTTACTAAGTGGCATTCACTTTCTTATTCAGTTCATACTGCAACAGGGCTTCTCTGATGCCAAAACATATCTGTTAGATGCCTATCTCTTATTTCAATAAAATTTCCTTGAGGAACTGCTTCTGTAAAGTTACCTGTAGTACCATAAACTGGATACATAAAGTTATCTGAAATAAAGAGTTTAATATCAGTAGGGCAGTGTAATAAGAAATATGTGTCAGGAGTTATCACCACAGTGTGATCAGAAAACATGGTAGGACTTGAATTCAGATTTATTGAACATACAGGAGTATCTCTATGTGCTATAAATTTTTGTCAGTTAACACAATTACCTGTAACTTCAAAAAGTACGGATTAAAACATACCAAGAAAACAATTCTTCTAAGAATTATTAAGAAAAAGTCTGTATTTCCAATTTCTTAATATTCTTTGGACCATCTAAGGATGATTAATCTGTTGAGTGTTCCCTTTGTGCTATGGATTCCATATTACCTTGATTAATAATGCATATAAGTGCTATTAATTATTATTCCAGCTTTAACTTGAGAAAAATGAATTATCATTAAGGTTACAAATTTCCCTAGCATAACTCATCTAGCACAAAAGATTGATAGATTCTGAGAATAGGTAAGTGGAGAATTAACCAAAGTAAATTTTCCAACAAGCTCAGTTGATTATAGGCAACATAATGAGATATATATATATATATATATATATATATATATATATATGTGTGTGTGTGTGTATATATATATATATATGCTATATATAAAACTAAATATACATATATACATGTATATGTACATGTAGTTACATATTTAGTTATGTATTTATTTTATTGTCTCTTGCTTTATTCAACTGAGACCAAAAATAATAACATGTAACTAACAATAAATGATAAATATCCAGAAGAAATATTACCTGCTTGCCAAAGGAAAATAAAAGATTGGGACATGACAGAAAAAGAAACATTTATTATTTGGTGTGTTTGACTATAAAGAGAATGTTGAGCCCTGTCAGAAGGTAAAGGGTGGAATAAGTGATTGAAATTTATTTTTAAAAGGAAATAAAGTAGAAAGAGGTAATGCTAACTGTAGGGAAATACTACAATAAATTAAAGGTAACCGTGGTTCCCGACGTTATGCTACAAAGGGTGGTTGGAGGGCCAGTGGCACTGGCAGCACTGGAGATATTTTTAGAAATACATTCTCCCAAATCTAACTAAATAAGTCTATTATGGAGTCAGAATCTCCATAAGTGCACCAGGAAAATCTTGTTAAAATGTAGACTCTGGTTCAAATTCTAGGGCTAAACCCCAGACCTACCAATTCAACTATGAAGCTGCCAGGTAAGGCTGATTCTGCCCTCCTGCTCTTAGGGCTGATCAGCATTTCTCAACTGTTAGCCATATGTTCGTAGGTAGACAGAAATATAAACATTAAGCAAACTAATCTTTGTGACAGACAATATTGGTAGGTTAAACAGAAGAAAAGTGCATGCTTGGATGTGGTATAAGGGAGCTAATACCTTATTTTGCCCAGGAGAATATCAACAAATTATTTCTAAAATACAGAAATTGTCTATTTACAGTGAGACTAATTATTACATGAAACATATCCACCTTGACGAAATAATTGAATTTCAATATAGCATTTCAAAAATTTACTTCCTCCACATTTTTGTTATAATGATTGATTAAACAGAAAGTTTACACCTTTAGAATCTATGAAAAAGAATCGCCACTTAATAAGAAGATACATTTGAAAATACACTTTAGTTGCATCTTCTAGATTGAAACATAAATAATGAAAACGAATACAAATTATGTGCTGCATGTTGGATTTATCTGGAAAAAAAAAAGAAGCCGATTAAAAAGGCAACCTGATTTTGAAAGTATATGTGTATATATATATATCAAGAAAACAACTATTGGATGATTATATCTGATTAAAACAAAATGTGAGTACTGGGATCCATTTATTCTAATAATAAAAGGACATATACCTATATTATTAGTACCCTGGGTTAAAATAGTACTAACTATTAAATATCAGTAAAATTAAATGTCATTAAAATAGTTTTTTTTTTCTTTTTGTTAATGTAAAGGGAGAAAAACAATGCAATAGTTTGAACAAAAAATATTTTCCTCCTTATTTTCAGCTTTTTAGATTTCTCCAGAGATATCCAAACATGTGTGACTTCTTTTGCTTGGCAAGAGAATAAGCAAAGTTGTAGTATTTTTTAAGACAAAGTTTTTTGTTGGCACAAATTCAAATTTTGGTGAGTTTCCAGACATTTCAAATTAAGTATTCTTTAAACAACAACAACAACAACATTCCAAATAATAAAAACAAGAGCAACAAAAATCCATATGGTTCAGAATGAAGCAATAAAACATTTCCTTCAAGCTCTGTTTGCTTTATACATCCATTAGCTAAACTCTTACCACACAAGAAGCACTATGCCTGTTTCATCCCTTTGTGCTGAGCAATGAGGGTAAAATTGAAAGATACACAATTTTCACCCTACATTCTTTCTTTGACATTTTCTGCATTAAGCTGAGATTAATATAAACAAAGACAGATGTCCATAATCATGATGTCAAGATATGTTTTCATTAATTCTTCTCAAAGGGGAATTATGCTGCACATTACAGTGTGAGGATGATGAAAATTATACATTCCTTGAATATATCATGTAAAGCCCCACGGGCTCCAACATTCTTTGAAATGAAGCATTATCTTAACAACATAACTTCCTGTAAATAGTTTGACATAGAAAATTTAAAAAAATAAGTGATGAGATAAATTTTTATTAATTATTTTTGATTTAATTATTGGCTCTGCTGGCAATTCAAGAATCCAAAATCTCTGGGTAAAGATCATGTATCAATATGAAATCTTTTCAATAAATGCATTTGTGGTATATAGTCATTTTGTATTCATAGTTAAATTGTAAAGACTTTCAGATCTGTGACTCTGCCAAAGTCTTTGACTACTGCACATGCTTCTATGAATAAACCTCTAGTGACAAACTTCATACTTTGTAATTTTGTAGATATTGTTGATGTTACTGTAGCCATTGGAAAAGTTTTCACAGAATAAGAATTGAGCTTAGAAGGAAGGCCTAAGGATTTCAAAAGAGTGGAGTAAGGCAAAGATATTCTAGTTAGAAACCTTAGGATATGCAAAACCATGTTACTTGGAAAGCAAGTATATCTTATTTTTAAGTTATAAACTAGATAGTTAAAGAAATAAAAACTTTGGCACAAACGTATGACTAATACTTTCCTTTTTATCTTCTCCTAGATAACAATTAGAATCAAGTGATTTTCCCACTAGATTTTATTAACGCTTCAGGATTTTGTAGTGTCATATTTTTCTCACTTTGTTCATTTTAGTCATGTAGCTCAACACTTCCACATAATCAAATAGGGCATAATCATATTTTCAGTGTAATTTTAGCTAGCTAATGGAAGTCTTTATTTTATGGACAAGGTATAGATAAATTGTGATTTTTCCCTTTATTCTAGTTTCTTCACTGCTCTAATTTTTCTTATGTCTTTAAGTCTGTTAAGTCAAAAAAGAAAAAAAAACTATAAATCACTGTGGCATTGGTGAGATCAAAATATGATATTTTTTTCTGATTTATTTTAAACAATATTTAAGCATCTGATTTATTTTTAAACAATATTAAGCTAACATTAGGCACATTTAAGCATAGACTGATTAATTTTTCTCCAAGTAATTACATGTATAGCAAAATATTTTATCATCATTTTGTAATCAAAAATTGGTTTTGAATTCTTGGTTTACAACTTACAAGTTGAATGTTAAGCAAATGATTTGATATTTCTGGGTTGATTTGTTGATATATCTATAAACAAATCATAATAATAAATAATATAAATAATCATAATAATAAATAATCAAAATAATAAAATTTTGATAACTACTTTGCAGGATAACAGTAAAGATTAAATAAATAAAATAATATTAAAGCAATTTTATTATATCCTAGAATAATAATTATAATTCAAAGTAAACCAAATAATGTAATTCCAAAAGTTTAAGACCCATATGCATGCATATATCTTTTCTAAATGGAAAACAATTAACTCACAAATTCTCAAAAAAGTAATTAGAAGAAAGTGCTAATCTGCTCCCATGGATGGAGACAGATGTCTGTGCCTACAAGAAGCTAGGCCATCTGTGTGTACTGCAGCTTCGTTGCTCTGTGACAATGCCTGCTGAATACAATGCAGCTAAATCTAGAGCAAATTAAATAAGTATGTATTCGTTTTCAAGTATGTTCGTCTTTTATTTTGCTTTCAAGAAATGTTTTTATTTGTTGTCATTGATTTTCACATCCCTAGTAATTTTATTGCACATTTAAGCAAGAAATTATTAGCCACTCTTCTGTACGGTTGTGTGTTTTGACAAACTCAAACTTAGAAATCGTGTCATGTTCTCTGAGTCATATTCTAAACAATCCCTCACCAAAGATATACAAAAGAGAATTCATCATGCACAAAATTTGTTGAATATAATGGTTTGCCATTTAACTTATACAATGTGAAAGTCCTAGACCTCTGATTTTTTTATTTCAAAAATGCATAATCAATATTGTAAAGAAGTCTCAAAACATATGAAGTAAGATCTGTGTGGAATTTATCTCACATTGTAAAGATAAGAATTAGTAAACTTTACAGATGGCTAAGTTTGTATTAACAGAGCTGCAAATCCAACTTTTCTTCCTTCTCTCCATGGTTCTTTTCTGGAATGCACCATAGTTTATATCCTGGCTATTGTCGGCTCTCACGTCTGCCTCCTAACTCAGGCTCTTTCCAAGTATTTGCTGGCATAAAGCAAAACCTTTTAAGATAGGAGGCATATCAAACAGCTTACTCATGTCTGCTTATAACAGATCTCCCTGTGCTTAAAGTGTCACTGCTACTCACTGTCTTTCTGCATAAAAACAGGACCCTCATACATGTAGCATTATCACAGCTGATATCCACAGGCTTCATCCAATCTGATTTTTCTGTTATATAAAGCAATCTTGCTTCCATGAAACTTTTGCAACACTTTATTCTCCTCTGCTTATAAAAATGTACTCGTTATATTTCTTATACCTATTTTTATATTATTTATTTAGGTGGTATGATGGTTACTTTTATGTGTCAGCTTGACTGGACTAAGGGATGCCCAGATACCTGGTAAAACATTATTTCTGGGTATGTCTATGAAGAAGTTTAGCATTTCAATTAGTAGACTGAGTAAAGAGATTCACCCTCACCAATGGTGGGAGGCATCATACAGTCCTTTGAAGACCCAACAAAAAAGAGGAAGAATGGCCAGTTCTCGCTCTTCTTGAGCTGGGACATTCATCTTTTCTTGCCCTCCAACATGGGAGCTCCTTGTTCTTGGATTTCTGGACTCCCTGGTAATTTGGATTTTTACTAGTGCTCCTCACCTCCCCTAAATTCTCAGCCCTTTGGACTCAAACTGAATTATACTACTCACTTTCCTTGTTCTCCAGTTTGCAAAGGACAGATAGTGGAAGAGAATAGTATGAAGTTTCCTTAAAAAAAGCTAAAAATAGGATTACCATATGACTCAGCAATTCCACTCCTGAGCATATATCTGAAGAAAACTCTAATTTGAAAAGATACATGCATCTGAATGTCCATAGCAGCACTAATTACAATAGCCAAGACATGGAAGCAACTTAAATGTCCACTGACAGATGAATGGATGAAGAAGATGTAGGGTGTGTTTATGTGTGTGTGTGTGTATATATATATGTAAAATTCAGCCATAAAAAAGAATGAAATGCCATTTACAGTGACATGGATGGACCTAGACATTATCATACTAAGTGAAGTAAGTCAGACAGAGAAAGACAGATATCATATGTTATCACTTATATGCAGAATCTAAAATATGATGCAAATGAACTTACTTGTAAAACGGAACAGACTCACAGACATAGAAAACAAACTTGTGGTTACCAAAGAAGAAAGGGGGAGGGATAAATTAGAAGTTTGGGATTAGCATATACAAACTACTGTATATGAAATAGATAAACAACAAAGCCCCACTGTACAGCACAGAGAACTATATTCAGTATCTTGTAATAACCTATAATGGAAAATAATGTGAAAAGAATATATATATATATATATGTGTGTGTATGTGTGTGTATAACTAAATCACTTTGCTGTATACTAGAAAATAGCACAACACTGTAAATCAACTATACTTCAATTAAAAAAAAAAGTCAAATTGAGCACTAGTTGTATGTAACTCTTACAGCATCCTTCATACTTCAAAATGTATTTATGACTATTATTTTCCTGCTAGAAACACATGCACAAAAAAAGGAATCTCTTTTACATCCATGATTGCATTAATTTCCTACTTCAGGTACATTTATTAGTTTCTTTTAAGTCACAAGGAATACAACATATGCAAATTACTTCAATTAGTACAAGATCCTTGTAAGAATTAGAAGTGAAGGTAATTAATTCAGTAGCCAAATAACTAGTCTTAAGGCTAACATTCACATGAGCTCAGACTTGTACACAAAATTGCTTAAATTTTCATAATTTATTCAAAAATTAAAATTTCTATTTCCTTTCTTTATAGCAACCCTAACCTCCGCTTCATCCTCGTCATAGTAAATGGCGCTGCCACCTCGAAAACAAGTAAGGCTAGAATCATAGAAGGTATTCCAGACATTTTCCTTTTCCAGACCTCTCACATCACTCATGGCATGCTCCTGTCAGTTTCACCTGAAAACTCAAGTCCAGGAGCAATCACTGTACAATCTGTCTTTCACTGAATAATCTATCATAAAATGGATTAAAGACAACAGACACAACTGAGAAGAAGGAAGAGATCTGAAGGGCTTTAAATAATAGAGTGTTGGGTAAGATCTTTATATATATATATGTATAGTGATAAAATATATCTACTAACATTTAAAAATTAGCAGAGAATCAGACATTTAAAAAACAGACTTGAAAAATACTCCCAAGAGAACTAATAGAAATGAAAATATCATCTTTGGAATTAAAAAATGCTAAGGGTGATTTCAACAGAAAATTAGATAAAGCTGAATAATTAATTAAGAAATAGATCAGAGAGAATTATCCAGAGACCATGAAGCACTGTGAAGTTAAGAGATGAAATATACAAATGTTTTTCCCAAGTGCACATCTCTGCTTCTTCGTTATTTCTTAAAGCCTGTCAATCTCTTAATTATGTATTTGATACTTCCCTGATACCGCCTACTTTAAAATTTTGTTCAGAATGACACACTCAGTTGGGTAGTTTGTAATGGCAGTAATGTTGGTAACAGAAAAAATGGGATAATAAAATATTAAGAAACATACCAGCTTTGAAAAACACCCTCACTAGCACCAAAAAGCAGTCACATATGCTGTCTAACATTAAGACCAAGTCAAACTGATCATCATGAGCCATGTAGCTCAAATATTTTTAGTTTTTAATTAGAATTTAAAATTCTAGGGTTCTTTAGATTTATTCTGTTGTTTGAAAATGGAAAATCTTTTTGAAAGTTAATTATGTAATAAAAATGTAACACATCTCAAATAAGATAGCTTATTTTCCAAGCTTAAATTCCAAATATTATTTTTTAATATTTTTAAAATTTGTGATGATTAAAATATTTAAAAACATTAGCTTGGAGTCTGATTTCCTTAAAATTTCTGGAAACTAAGTAGTACTATCAGTATTTGCTAGTGTGGTGTACATTTATTTAAAAATCTATGAAAAAGTGAGAATTGAGCTACTTTTATATATTTTTTCTTCATCAGAACCTTGAAATGGTAGAACTAAAATTTATTTAGAAGGTTTTTTTAAAATTTAGCCTAGCATATACCCATGTATCAATAAAATATTAAATGAATTCTTAGAAAAGTGTATATTTCTCATAATTTTGGGAAAATGATGACTTTATAGTATTTTTGCTGAAGTTTCTTTCAGAGAAACACATGTAAAAGCAGAACTAAAGAGTAGGAAGTACTTAATTAGTTCTAACTCTTGGATTTGCCAAAATATGTTAACCTCGCCTATAACTGCCAACTCAGTTCCTGAAATAGGAGGGCTTTAGAGTTTCCATTATCAGCAATATGTAGAGGCCAAAAATATTATTATTTCTGTTCTAAATTGAATTTATAAGCAATTGTCAACTGGATGCTCATGACAAAATCCTATGTTCCTTTGCGACTTTGTGTCACTTATGACATAGCATTCACTTTGCTTTCCTGATTAACAGTCAGTCTTTGTATAGCTTGGAAAATTGCCTTAAACTCATGTCCACTTGTTAGGTCTTTGACATGAGGATTTATTTAGTCTGTTCCTTCCCTAGAAACTTAGTTTGCCAATTTTTTTTCCTTTCTCCTTTTTAAATAGACAGCTGACTGGGCCTCCCCTGAAATTATTTCCTGGAAGCATATCAACATAACACCACTTGCTATGTATTCCCAAAACTTAAACTCATTTTCATGTCCAAGCTCTTAAATTAGATCTCTTTGGGTAGTTTTCTAACTGGAAATTGAAAGTTTAGTTTGCCATAAAATTTTTGGACGCAATATGCTAGACTACTGATTTTTGCTTGAAGCCAACTCTACAAAAAGTTTTGTTCCCTTAGTCTTGGACCGAACTAGTAGCCATATGTGATATCTGTGCTGGACCTGATGATGTTTTCAGTAAGTGAAGAAAACGGCCACAGTTTTGAGAAAGATGTCTAAAGTAGAAGGAGATGGGAATGCTAGAATGGATATATTAGGTAAGACCAGATAACCTAACCTCTATTATGTTCTCTGAAAGTGTCTAAAGAATACTCTTTCTACTTAAGGTAGTAAGAAATCCATTGATAAAGAAGATATCAACATCTCTGAGACTCTCAGTGGTGGCTATTTTCTGCATGGTGTGGTTGTCAGCAGAAGGATAATGTACTACTTAATAATCAATGGTATAGTGAGATTTTGAGATGGCAGAGACTAAGTGACAGCAAAATTAGTATAGTGGGTAACAGATGTGAGCATGTATCAATAACTTGAACTTTAGGATTCTGTGATGATGACTAATAGATCATGGCTTTCCTAGAAAAATGATAGAACCAACAATGGTGTATCTTGATGTTTATAATCAAAAGCTCATGGGCTGGTGAGCAGCTATGGCAATGGAAAATTGTGGTCCTTCTCTTAGTCTCTGGATCTAATGTAGTTCATAAATCTAAATCTGTTCACAAATCCATAGTCTATTGTTTGATGTTGAGGCCAGGTCCCCTTGAGGAAGAATCCTTCTGTACCAAGACATATTCAGTCACTTCCCAGCACAATTAGTATAGAGAAAGAAAAATGGCCAAAACTTTTTAAGACATGTTTGATAGTTTTTGCTGACATTGGCAGCAGGGAACAAGAAAAACCATTACAGTTCTCCAGTTAGAGTGGGAGCTTAAGGAGGTGATCAAGACGTTACTTATTAATTTTTACAGTTGGGCCAAAGGGACCACCAACACAACTTTAGTTATTTTCCCTGGGCTGAAATTTAATAAATTGGAATTTATATTTTAGCAACTTCTAAAACTTTACTGGTTCCCTGTTCTGTAGAGTAAGACTCATTAGGATAAGAAGGACTATATAAAAGCCTAAGGAACTTCTCTTTACTTCATCAACATTGTCAATCAGTAGCAATAACACATTCCATGAGGACTAATAGTGATTAGTAATGCTAGCAAAGCCTTGAAGGTTATGAGTGCAGTTGTGCCCACTGCAACTTCCATTAAATTGCCTGTCTGGTCTCTGCACAAACCGTTTAGATGGGTGAAGGTAGATATCTCTAAACCTAATCAAATGTTAGCTCCAATCACAGCTGCTATTTTAGGTATGGTAACTTGTACTGGCACAGAACAACAAAACTTTTGGCACTGTTACGTGAGTAGTGAATTACTGAAGAATTACTTCTTGATATTTATCAGTAGGGAGAATCAAATCCAATTAACAGTTACCTGGAATGGGCAGGAGTACACATTTATTGTCTTGCCTCAAGGTTGTTAATTCCTTTATTCTCTATTACAGCTTAGTCTGCAGGGAGTTTGATCATCTTGACATTTCAGAGGATTTTTCATTAGTCTAATATATTGATCACATCATGTTAATTGGATGCAGTGAATGGGAAGTGTCAAATGTCCTAAATTATCTAGATGAATGTGTCTCATCAGTTGGCAGATAAACTTAGCAGAGATTCAAGGGCTATTCACAGTGATGAAATCCTTAGGAGTCCGGTGCTCTATGATGTGCTGAGACATGCCCTTTATAATAAGGGGGGGGGGGTTGTTGCACCTCTCAGCTCCAGTGTCCAAGAAGGAGGCACAATACTTGGTGAAGCTTTTTGGAGTTTGCAGATGGTGCATACCACATTTGGGTTGGTAACTAAGACTCATTTATTGGATAACTCCAAAGGTAGTTGTTTTGAGTGGGGTTCAGAATCTTTGCAGCATCTCAAGGCTGTAGGGAAAGCAGGTGTATCACCTGGTCCACATGGCCCAGTGTATTTGATGGTGCTTGAGGTGTGCGTAACGGGTAAGGTGCTGTGTACAGCCATTGGAAAGGCCTGACAGGAGAGTCACAACATGAAATACTTGTGCTTTGGGGCAAGGTAATGCCTTTTATAGTTAAAAAATGCCTAGGCTTTGGTTAAGAGATGGGTTAGTGCAATAAGCGGGCACTACCTAAAAAGAACTGCTGCCGTTTTACAATTCCTCTCATGGGAGACACTGAAGGACAGTGACAAAGAGAGATCCTTCCACGGGACAGAGCTAGGAGTAGTGACGTTGGTCATCAAATCAGAGTGAAAGAAGAGATAGATTGAAGTACAGATGTACTATCAGGCAGTGACAAGTAGCTCAACCAGTGTGATTAGAAACTTGTGGAGAAAAACACTGGGAGATCTAATCAAAGACGTTCTGGGGAGTTGTGTGGACAGCCATATGGGGGTGGGTATAACGTGTGCATATCATTTTGTCTCACGTTAATACCCGACAGAGAACATTCACTGTAGCAGAAAATCTCGTAAACCGTGTAGACAGGAACAGGACCAGCTTCATGGATGTGATACCTGTATAGTTACACCTGCCCCACATTCAGAAGGGTCTGCACTAGGTTTAATGCTCTTCTGTCACTGTCTTGAAATCCACAGGATTTTTTGAATAGAGGCCCTAAGTTTTCATTTTGTACTAGGCCCCAACAATAATGTCATCAATCTCAAACAAGATGATGAACTGTCCCATAGACAACTAGGCTCTATCATATGTGACTCCAGTATTTATCCCATGGGCTTCATTAATGAAGTGCAGTAATTTGACAGTAATAGTCTCTGTCAGTGGACTCCAAATCCCAGTACCCTGATGCTAATGTTACTACTGGCATTTTAGAATATGCATTCATATAGGAGCCAGACAAATAAAGGACAGCAATTTAAATTTGAATTTTAAGGAAACAACAGGGTTTTTTTTTTAGTATAAATATGTTTCAGGTATCACATTAGTCATATTTATACTAAAAAATATGTGGCATATGTCTGAAATTCAAATTTGATTCAGTTGTCTACGTGTTTATGTGCTAAATCTGTCAATCCTACCAGCATTACAGGCAAATACTAAGTACTCAATTAGCACTATCCTTTGGTGATACCATCTAGCTTCCTGGTCTCAGGGTGATTAAATTAACCACTTCCACACTGAAAGTGAAAAATATATTCTTATAGATATCAATGCATGTTCCTTTTTTTGAAATGCTTCCATCAGTACCATTATTAAAATATTTACAGAATGCCCGATGTATGGCCATCTTATGCAATAGATACATTAAGGATAAGTCACACATCATATTTCAAAGTCAGTGAGAAAGTGGGCTAGTGACCACAGAATTTACTGACTTTACTATGTTCCCCAAAACAAAGAGAAAAATGGCCTGATAGAATGGTGTAATAGCTCATTGAAGGCTCAGCCAAGATGCCAGCTAGAGAGATCTATACTTTGGGACTTGAGTACTGCCTTTTAGGATGTGACATATGAATCAAATTAAGTGTAAGCATGTGACACTGTGCCCTTAGTAGCTAGAATATCTTATCTAAAAACAATGGAGAATTAATAGAATTCAATAGAATTAACCCCTTTCACCATCACTGAGTCACCTGTATAATCTGTGCTTCCTGTCCCCACAAACAGGCGCTTCTTGAGTTGGAGATTTTCATTTCTAGTCAGTCAATTCATTTACCAAGGGATGCAAAAAGGTTTGCACTGAAATTGAAGTTTAAACTACTAGCTAGTCACTTTGAATTCTGACAGCTAATATAGTTAATTGTGATTATTAAGAAGGTAAAAGTTGCTTTTATGCCATAAGGT
Source organism: Camelus ferus (assembly GCF_009834535.1). NCBI lineage: Eukaryota > Metazoa > Chordata > Mammalia > Artiodactyla > Camelidae > Camelus > Camelus ferus. Next base: position 44,365,814 of record NC_045709.1, on the reverse strand, counting down.
TCTGGGAGAATTATGTCTACAATTAAGAGGATTCACTCAGGCATTTCTTTTTGTTTGTGTTCCCAAACAAACAACAAAAGATGATTTCAGCAATAAATTTCAGTATCCAAGGCCTCTGACTTTACAGGGACAAAGACCATAGAATATTTCTTCCAACAGGCTTGAAAGTATGTAGGATGGATTTTGACAAAGAAGAGACTGGGACTTACAAGGTGCCAACCAATAATGTCATCTGCTCCCAGATGGACTAGTCTAGTATTAATGAGTGTGGCCGTATGACTTAATTAACATCATCCAATGGTACTATAATAACATTAAAATTATCCCTACCTTCTATTAAATATGAGTTTCTTAATTTGAGGCAAGGAAAATGACAGAAAACTAAATGGCAAAAGTCAGGGTTGTGGCTTTTTCCTTTTTATTCTTCTACATTTATTTTTCACTCTTCTTTGTGCCCCAGAAGGCCAATGTCTACCGACCGCATTGTTCATGCTCCCATATAGGATGGCTTCTAGGTACTTGGGTAACAGGAGGCCAAGGGAGGGATCCAAGGGAAGGAGGAGGGACAGCTCTTTTCCACACTACTTACTATGGGCAGCACTTTCCGGTTGTGGCTGTGTCTGCCCGCCTTATAGCATCCCTTGGGCAATCCTTCCTTTCTGGCTGTAACTCTTGCTGGACTTCAGTAGCATGATTTACTCTGGTATATTCCCCTTCCCCCACTCTGGTGTAAGGCTGGTAAAGGCCTATTAGTATCTGAGGACCTTAACACTTCTTGTTATTTCCTTTAACCCCTGCCCTCACTTTTCTAAACATTTCTTTTGTTACAGACTTTTGAAAAATCTGAGTGGAAATCTGTTCTCTGGTGGGACCTTGAGTGATAACTTCACCTGCCATTTTTAATAAAGTGTTTTCGGAATTGTATAGAAAAATGAGAGACTGACAAGAATACAGAGATTGCGAGTTCTATACTTTGTAACCTTAACCCTGACCATGGGAGAGTTTTCTCATACTTTGAGCTCTTCAAAAGAATCTGTACAAATCCAAGGCTTCTCCTTATAATTCTTGTTTTCTTTGAACTTGCAAAAAGTTTAAATCCCTGCAGCAGTGCCAAGCAGGGGGGCTCAAAACAGACCTCAGCTGTTTTAATAAAAGGAACAGAAAAAGGAGAGAAAAAAATAATGAAGTAAAAGGCCCTGAGAAGTGATTTAATTGTGAGTTTCTGGGATGCTTTCAGGGAAAAAAAAATCAGTTATAAAAAAATAGTAGTCACTAAAATCTTAGCTTTCATTTAAAAATGCAATCTTTTAGGTGTTATTTGCTTGCAATATTTATGGAAAATTAAATTTATAGGTATATGTTCATTTGTTTTTGAGAACTTATATCTTAAATATCATAATGGGGGTAACACTGTGCTTTAAACTTGCACAGTGTTAGCTGTGAAATATGAACGTTCTAATCTCTGTAGGTACTGAAATCACAAGAGCTGTAGGAGAATCGTGTCATTATATAAAGTAATAGAAATCCTGGCCTTATTATTTCTAAAACTTTGATCTGTCTAGCCAAATAGGTTAATAAAATAAGGGACTCAGGGTGGATATCTCTTCCAGTGAAAAGTCTAAAAATAGACTACAGATGGACAATTCTGAACCATTATAAGATTAAAGAACCATCTGCAGCTTAAAGGCAAGTTTTATCCCCATAAAGACCCAGCAGGGTGGTGGTGGATGCCTGGTCTTTCATGTTACTGACATTTCTTGAAATAAAGGGTTAGGATTAGAATATCTTGGCTGGATATTATTGGGAAAGTGAAGTTTCTGATAGTTTTGCTCATAAGAGCAAAGCTAATGATGTCTCATTGAAATTAGCCAATGTACGGAGTCACCCACAGAACTTATCTGCAAGTGGATTTCAGCCTCATTTTTGTGATGATCTATGCATTAGATACTGTTCAAACATAGTGCTAGAAAAGGCCTTCCAAAACCTAGATTGAAGAATTAGAATTATTCATGCAATATGGTATCCTACCATAAAACTTTAATCTCAACTTCTGACTTTTCTATATTGTACGGTATAACGAAAGTCATGACTTTGGGGCAAACATTTTTCAGCACATCTGTAATTTCAAAATTACCAGGAAAAATTATCATGTACTATCAGCTTAATGACAGAGCACTGGTCAACTAATATCATTGTGATCAAAGGTAAAAAATATCATTAATGAACTATTGTGTTCTATACCTGGCTTATGTTCTGTTTTTTTTTAACTTTTTATGAATACTTACCTGAGTTCTGCTATTTTTAAATTTTTATCAATGTATGTAAAAATTAAAATAATAAGCTAATGACCATTCTTAACTACATTTCATGTTTTAAATTGTAACATATATTGGGGAGTTTAAGCTTCCAGTATCTTCTTCAATATATTTAGTTTACTGAAATAGAGGTAATGAGATTTTCTTATGAGACTACAATCTTTATTCTTGGAAAGATCTTCCTGAATCCATTTTCTTTATAATAATGAACAGAATAAGACAATCTAAAAGAACATCTGAAGTTTCTCTTTCTCACATCTCTGAACTTAAATGCAAAGATGTCATATAATGCTTTACATCTCCGGGCCCTACCTTCAAATATTTATCTCTTTATAGTTTTACAGTATGGAGCAATTTACCTTCATGTTCATCAGATATGAAATACAGGAAATAATAGTTCTAAAATCATTAAGAGTAGGATGAATGATATAATGCATATGGAATGTTTAACACATTTATTGAAACATATTGCCGCTGTTCAAAATCAGTGGCCAATCCCAAGAAGAATCCTGTGTTTCCCAGAGCAAGTTAAAGCACAATAATCTACATTTTTCAAAGGCTGCAGACTGAATATCCCCCATCATCATCTCCCAGGATCTTCCTGCCACCCGAATTCTTTCTCAGTTTTACTCCTGATAATTGCCCTTGACCTCAGCACGTGTTCCTTGTGCACGTCTCACGCTGGGATGCCAGTCCCTGATGATGAAAGATGCTAGTGAGAGGAACATGTGTATTCCTGCACTATAACTTAGTGTATGTACCGTAACTGCCTCTACCATATTCAGACAGGGAGAAATTTAGATTGTTACTCTGAGACAGACTACTAACTTGCAATATGAAAAGGCTCGTTACCTCTTCTTTTCACATGACACCCCAAACTTGAAAGCTGAGGAAAATCTCATCAGTTTCTAAAGTAATTATTTAAAGCACACAATATCAAGTGTGAATGAAAATGGACTGAGACATATTTTCAAATCACAGAATCTATTTTTTCCCCATGTCTGGAATGAAATAAATTCTATTGGAAAGGGGAGGGGGTTAAGTAGAGAGGTGAGAAGACAGCTTTCTTTTCTTTTTTTTTTAAGTGAGAAAAGGCAGTAAGTAGAGGGTAGGGTTTCCTTCCACTGAATCTCAGGTCTCTGCTGCCACATACACATGCATGAAGGTCAAAGTTTTCTACAGGGGTCCAATACTAATTCATCAGAATACCCCTGGACAAGAAAGCTAGGGTTGGTGGTGGAGCTAAGGCAGCAAACTGAGGTAGGGTTACACCTGTGTGAAGCTGGCTGCCACAGCCATGTCTGTAATGAAAGGCGGGCCATGCAGACAAGTGGAAGACGGGCGTACAAGATGTTTCATACATTCTTTATACCTCAGCCTCCCTGGATGCCTCTTGGCTCCTCAGTATTGCTGAGCCACTTCCACAGTTTTGCTCTCTGCAATGGCTGATCCTTGTGTTTGGAATGCTTTCCCTGAATGTTAAATAAGTGGATCCTTATTAATGTTCAGATTTCAATTTAAGAAAGTACTCGGTGGCGTCTCATTATAAATATCCACCCTGTCTGTCTGTACAAAATTATTGCTTATATTACTCAGCATAGCACTTACCAATTTTTCACTTGTACACTGATATATTTTTTTCTCATTTTTCTCTCTCTTTTAATTAGATGCTGCCTATGAATGGTATCCTCACTATCTTGCGTTTAAATGTAAAGCAAATAAAATAGCTTTAGGATTCTCAGTCCTAAAGCAATATTTGGCATAAAGTATTCTTTCAATGAATATTTTGTGAATTGAAGACATAGATGTATTCTTCTCAATAGAAGCAGACATATCTGTGGAAAAAGGGTGATGCCTTGCCAGTAGATCAAGTTGGAAAGAGATTGATGAGCTCAGGTGAGGAGTAACACCTTTCAGATCTAAGGGGAGTTAGGAATACTGTGAAGATACACAGGCCTCACCCAGTCCTCAGGGTCGTATTCAGCCTATGCTGAAATCTGAAGAGTTGCTCTGTTGGCATCAGGACCCAGCAGGGAAGCAGAGAGGAAACACTGGAAGAATGTGTAGTCTCTTCTTCTCCCACAAATAATACATGGCTATTTGTGAAGAGATTGTTAACTCCCTCCTGGTGCACTGAAACGCAGAATTGCATTCTCTACTTGTTTAAAAATGGGACCTGGAGAAGCTTAAGGAAAGACTAAGGGAAAGTATTTGACCTGTGCTGGGACTGATTTATTTATCCAGAGTAAATAATTTTGAAATTATTTTTCAAATGCTGGGATTAGTTGAATTTACATTTTTAAAAAGTCACATAGTTATTGCCAAGAGAGAAGATTGAGAAAAAAAAATTCAGACTCAGAAACTAATTTAAATTGTTTTAACCCAATTTCTTTTAAAAACCTGAGGTTTATGGATTCTTGTAGATGTAATATGTCACATACGTGAATTGATTTTCCCCATCTATATTAATATTGGTTTTCTAGGCCAGAAAGTTAGACAGCCTGCTACATCTTTACTGTTTTCCAATAGATGTAATTTGTGTCAAGAATAGGCCTTTCCCTGAGGAGTTAGGAGTAAGTGTTATAGTAAATGGACTCATTCAGAGTGCCTTATTTGTTATTGCCAGATATTTTTCTAGATGCTGTTGAATAAAATATTCAAAGAATCTATATATTAATTAAAATATTGGCAATATTTAAGATCAAATTTTATGTATGTTATTGATTCATTATTTATAGGTACATACTCATTTCATTCAAGTAGGACATTACTACTGTTTACTCTTATTGTATGAAAAATAAAAAAAAAAAACTTCCAAGATTTTCTTACTACAGATCTTAACTCTATTTGTTGGCGGGGCGGGGGAGGGGGAAAGCAGCTTTATTTTTTGCAGCAGATGTTTTATTTTAATGATAGGGCTGTGAGTCTATCTTTAGAGTCTGACATAATAGTGCAGGAAACAATTGTCCGAAAATTGTTCAGACTACAGGAAAACAACGTGAAGTGGGGGCAGGTTGTCTTGAGTCAAATGTTCCAAACAGGATTGAATGACTGAGGATGCTGATCCCTCTGGATTTAGTAAAATCATGTTATTTGCCTGATGTACCACAGCTTCCCTTCACTGCCTAAACAGTACTTGATTTCTGATCTTGGCCTCTGCTTACCTTCCTCAGCTTTCCAACAGCCTTGCAGAGGCCCTCCTCCTGACCGCCTGCAGTCCCCAGTCATGCCCTTCAGCTTGATGGCATCTCATTTTGAATTTCAAAAGACTTTAAAGGGTTCTCCTGTTTGGGATGTGGAATGGCAGCCTAGATGGGGCAAGTTACTAACAAGTCTGGTTTGAATGCTATCAGGTTTAACTTTGACAAGTTTTGAAACCTCGCTTTAAGTCACTTACCTATTTTCTTCAAAGGATATAATAAACCATAATAATAGGTTGTTTTACCTGAATAAACTTTAAAATTTTTTAACATCCAATAAATTTCACAAAGTAGGATATTCCAACCTATATAATAGTTCTTCTGATTATTTGTGGAGATTATACAGAAAACTCTCGGAGTCTAACATTTGATGAAAAGTTTGTATTCACTCAGACTACACTGCAGGACCTGAATGCTAACACTCTAAGAGTCAAGCATTCAGCTTTCTCAATAGAATAATCAAGAAAATGGGAAATGAGTTTCTGTAATAGAAGAACTTAGCCAGAACAATTATTAAAGTAGGTTTTCATACACCTATATCTACAAGGCATGACTACATGGCTGTGCTGGAGTCACTTTTATTATCCCCAGGAACATTATTATTGTTTATAAGTAAATGCTTTTTGTGCTGTTACTTCTTGCTTAATAAAAATGTAAAGTCATATTTAAAGACATTTATCCTAGAAAATAATGATTTATTGTCATTAATATTGTTATTTGCTGTGTTCATGTGACTTAGTAACAGTGATATTATCTAAAATGAACACATTTCCAGAAGACTTTTCAGTATTTTCCAGTCACACTCTCAATATTAACACCTAACTTGATGATATTTGTAGCTTTTTAATAAATAGTAGTATTAATAGTTTTAATTATTCATACAGAAACCATGTGCATCACTTTAGCCATCATGCTATTACCTGAAGCTTTGGATTCTCTAATAATATTTTCTAGTCTTAGGAGTGACTCCATATTCTATGCTGGTGATTTTTAAGTCTGTAAAAACTTCTTAAAGAATCAAATTTGCATACCAGGATTTTTTTTAACCCATTAATTGCCAAAGATATACTGAAGCCATACAAACCATATTTTAAAAAAGAAAAACAAAATATTTGGAGAAACGCTCAAAGTAAATCCTAAACTATATGCCAACAATACATAAATTTCAACAAATTCTTAATTATCATTCCTTTAAAGCTGATATTAGAATATGTGATATGTTGATCTTAAGCTTATTCCAATTTACTTATGTTTGTTTGTGTTTATATTCTCTATCACATTCCAGTTGCAAACTGAGATGAAACTGAAAGATAATGGTGATAGTGAGAAAGGAGAGACAGAGTTACATAAAGGCAAGAGTGGCAAAAAATAACAAATACTATTTAAAACCATGGAAATTGATATATTTGCCAAAGTAGAGTTCAAAGACAGTGGAGATGGGTCCAAGGAGTTGCCCTTCAGAGCACTGAGCATTACTGGGACAGAGGGCATGGTGGAAGAAGTCGAAGGGCTAAAAAGTAGCAATCACAGAAGCGGGAAGTAAACACTTATGTTTTCCATCATGAAGGTTAGAGACAGTTTGAACATGTTGAGAAAAGTGGAAAGAAATTAAATTGTTTCCCATACATGGGGGTATGAGTAGATATTTCAATTTCCCAAACTGCTTTTTTCTAAATATAAATGTAATCTATGACAGAAAAACTACAAGCAATGGCAGCTATAAAAGGCCATGGTTGTTAAGCAAGGAATGTATGTGTGTATGCATGCATGAATGTATTTATATATGTGTCTGTAGGATACATACATATATATTTCACCCAGACATCTAAATGTTCTCTTCAGTAATGGAAGTGCTACAATGATGATTCATTCTAATTGTTTTCCTATTAACTTTCTCTTTTATTTCAACTTTTCTAAGGAGAACTCAGAGTATATTCTAAGAACGATAAAGGTTTTTTCTTCTTTGAATTAATCTTTCCTGTTCTCTGTCTCAAACCTAGATCGTTCCAAGAGCACAAAGTCTAAGATAGTGACACAAGGAGTATGAATGAATCTTTTACATCAACCTTCAGTTAAGAGTTCACATACCAAATCACCTGATTTCCCCTGAAAATAATGAGGAAAAGTCTAACATTGAACTTCTTAGTACATTTGGTGTTATGTGCAAACTCAGAAAATACAGTGTTTGACCTGAATATACGGTGTTCCTTCTCTTATTCTCAATGGTATATACTCCTAGCCCATTCAGGACGTCAACCAGTGATGCCTACTTCTCATCTGTACCTCTTCTGTTCTTTTCTTTTATTTTCAATAATCTGTTTTCATTTTCTGTGATTGATACGGAAGAACTCACCGTGTCCTTGTCTGTGTTGTTTATTTTTCAAATTTATTTATTAACCAAGGAAAAATTAAAACTTCTTTAATTGAAAACATAAACTGTACTTTAGAAAATAATTTTAATCTTATTTAGCTTATATTTTTGGTAACATAATAGCAAAGATGGTATTGTCTGTTTTACTGCATGATGGGAAATTCATTTTCAACAATTATTTGTTGATTAGCTACTATATGGCTGTTACAGGAGCTAAGTACTAAAAATAGCACTGTTAGTAAAAGAGATGTGTACTCTGTCTATAACTCAACTTCAGTTAAAAATTATAAGTCATAAATCACCAGTGTCTCAAAGAAGGTCCATAAATTAGTTTTCTTTTTTGTTGTTTTATCATATATTTTGTAGAACATTTTCTAGACTTCATGTGAACATTGATACCACGTTAACATGATTAGTAGGAAAATAAGACACCATATTGAATTAATCAGGCTAATGTAGGTGACCAAAGTAATCAATTTTAAACTTGTTCAAGATCTGGTAATTTTCAAATAGCTTAACAAATCATTTCCTTAAGTTATTTATATTTCACTCTTCTTGAAACAGAATCTTGGTAGATCCTTAGGATACTATTACTATTTCCAGCTCATCACTACACAAGACTTAGAGTATAGGTATTTTGTTTATAGTCTATCTGAATTTGTACTTTTTCCCCAGTAGTTTGGCATTCTTGTTTTCATTCTTGAACATATTTCACCCCATACTAATTTCAAGAAACATCTTCCCTCTATTGTGATTGTAGAAGGGAAGCAATAAGGGAGAATTAAATATTAATAATTTTCAGGAAGAAAAATGTCTTAAAATATATGTAGGATACATAGGATAGATGGCATCTGTCAACAGCAATTACAAAGAAAAGTATCATGTAATTTAAATCCACAGAGGATGAAGAAATTAAGTTAAGGTATTTAATTTTACACTACAGCATATAACTTTACAAGATTTTTGTATAATTACATGTAAAATAACTCTAAAACATTAACAAAGAAGGCAATAAAATAGTTATCATTCTTGAACAAGAATATAGCTAATTAGTGGGGGGAAAAGCATAGAACTCTATTTAATGACAGCCTGCCTATCTCTATACGTACAAAAACAAAAACATATTTCAATGCCTACCTAATAAATCAACCAACATTTCAAAATATTATTAAGAATAATAGGCAAAAAACTCACAAAAAATCTATTTTATATCAACAAAAAATAGCAGGAAGAAAAGAATTTAAGACAGGCATTACAACCTTTGTTCCTCACAAACGCGTAGCAGCATCAGGCATAGTGCTTGTTACTGCTGCCGCTCTTCTCACCATTGTCACTGCTTTTACTGTTTATTAAAAAAAAATAATTTTACCATAGAAACCTACTCACACTTTTGGGAAGCAAGTAAAGGACAAAAACTAAAATCTGTAGAATCCTGACTGCATGTCCATATTTTGGGGTTTTGTAGGTTTACACTGTTTCTGTATTACCTCATTACTAATGGCAAAATAATAATAATAAAAGAGATTTTTTTACTAACCCAGGTCAAAGAGTTATTGTAGGTTATGTTACTAATACATTTATTTTCCCTTTATTTTCCAAGAATATTCATTGTACTGTTACTTGACAGGGTTTAACTAATTTTGTCAGTATTGCTACACCTGATAAAACGTTCCTATTCTTCTCCAATAATCTAATCTTTATTTGGTCTTTCTGGTTTTATTCCTTTGGTTTCTTCTATCCTCATCAGTTTATCTGTGCTATCAGATTCCCATTACATAGTGGTTGGAAATCTGCAGATATTGTCAGCCAGTAGAAAGGCCTGTTTGGCAACAGAAATACCAGAAGAGCATTCCTTTTTATTCTCCCCTCTCCATCCTCAACTTCTCAGAAGAAAAGTCAACAATCCATTGCTTACGGTTCTTTTCTGTTTCCTAGACTTCTCTGACTCCAGTAAACAGCTCATCTTCAAACCTCACATGCTGTCTCCAAACTCTCACTGTTAACTTTATTTCCTATATATTTTTAGTTCTCGTATACACAAATCTGCCCTTTGTGAATATTTTGTATTAATAGCACACCGTAATTAAAACTCCCTTTGCTTGAAATTTATTATACTTTGGGCATAAATAATATTTTAACATAGCTGCTAATACTTTTTATTCCTATATCATTGTCTCTTCTTTCTCCTTTCCTCCTTTCTTTCCTTCCTACCTTCCCTCTTCCCTCCCTGTCTCTCCCTTTTGTTCTTATTTCCTTTCTCTTTGATATAAATATCTTTTAAATTATGATAAAACAGTGTTTTGCTTTATTCTGGAAACATCTCTTTTCTCTCTTCTGGTTTATATTAAAGGGATATATAAAGAAAAACAAGAAGAAATGATTTGATGGCTTAATCTACTTTCCATATCTGAAAATCAGGGCTGTAGGGTTTTAAATGAAATTGATTATCACCTCCTGCCCTATTAAAACACTGATAAATACACTAATCTGAAACAGATAAACATTTTTACAGAATTTTCTTTGGTTTATTACAAAGGAAGGGATTGCTTGTCCTTCCAAAGAATATTTTAGAAGGCAATGAATATCAAAACAAGAAAAAAAAAACTTGTGTGCTAAGAGGCATAAATTTTATATAAAAAATCATATTTTATAAAATAGTTTTACTACTTCCCAATCCTGTAGTAAGTGATGAATTTATACCCTGGGATTTTTTTATGACTAAAGTAAATGTTGAAAGCCACATTATTTTGTAAACATCTGAAAATATTTTCATGGGTGGCAATAAATTTGTATTTGTGCCATATGAGATTGAGTATCAAGCAAAGTGATCATTTTAAAATTTCTTCTTTGGTAGCAGGTTACTACAAACAGAAGTATTTATTTTAGTTAGTCTTTATTTTCACATGCTATATGGAAAAGTATTTGAAATATATATCAAGGAATTGAGAAATTTCCCTTGAGCTTTTGAAAGGAAAATATTTTATATTGCTTGCTATCAAAAAAGCAGAACTCTTCAAAACTTTTAATGGGTGTTTTTCATTTTTGCTTCTGACGGATCACAGATTTATGAGCCTTCATTAAACATTTATAGAAAAGATTAACTGTCCCTTCTTCTTGAACTACAAGTCAAAATAATTTGGTCCATTCCAATTTATATAGCTATAGCATAACTTTAATCTTTATAGTTATGAAATAAACTTTATCCCCTACCTCACAAACAAGACCAACTCCCAATTATTTTTAGTTTCAGTAGCAGCCCAGTTAAAAACTCATCTATACTTTGTAAGTCTCCTTGACCTGAATTCTGCCTATATCTATCTCTCATCTTATCCTCCATAATAATTTAAAAACTCATCTTAATAAAGTATTTCTAGTTCCTGGAGCCCTGCTTTTACCCTATATGCCTTTGAGTTTTGTGGATGTTTTGTTCTCTGTCTGAGATAGTCAGCTCCTCAGTGTTTGTGTGGAATACTAGTACTTACCATTCTAATTCACCCTTGGATTTCATGTGCTCTCCAAGCCTTCTTACAATCTATTTGGACCAACATTATTATTGTTTTACTTGGTGCTTCTTTTATGCTATTGTCATATAATCTACCACAATGGTTTATAATCATGAATTTAAATCCTATTATAAATAACATAATATTTTCCTTTGCACCATTTAATAATATAATATCATATTTTCTTTAAATTCACAATTTCTAAAATAAGATCCTCTAATACTAGGTGTTCAGTATATGCATGTGAAAATGTACTGAATTATTAAAATACAGAAAATTCTACTATGAAACAAGAGATATATAAAAATGAATAATGCTTTAGGTCACTTCTTGGTTCTCTTTGAAACAGCAATCATGGTAGGATGCTCCCATTTTTAAATAACTAAAGAAAACTTCTTCTGTTATACCCCCACATAATATAGTAATTCTCATGTCCTTCTATTTGTGGGAGTTGCCTACTCATTTTATAATGCCATACCTCCTCTCTTTTCTTCATAATATCTCTGTGTTTCTTGGGCCCCCTTTAATATGTCATTGTCATAAAGGTTTTCCTGATGTTTGTTTCCAGTGCCGACAGATTTCTTCTTCCTTGATGTTTCTCCTGTCAGTTATCTTTGCAGCAAAACAACTATGATCTCCTTTGAATTGGTTTCTTATTAAATTAGCCTTCCTGTAAGAACTTAGGTTTCTGCATAACTTAAAAATTCTCTCAAATATTTAACAAAAGCCTGATGTGTGAATATCCCAAATATTTAACAAAAGCCTGATGTGTGAATATCCCAATAACCCTTCCTGATTAGCTAAGTATGTACAGAGAGATTAGAACAGGGGCATTCTTTGTTTTCCCTCAAGGGGGGTGGCTGTTTATCTTTTCCATTTCCTATCCTGTAGATAAATTTACAATTCCAGAGAGTAACAATTTACCGTGTCCTTTCTGTTCCTGCACAACCATAAGCACAGCTATTTCTGTAGCAGAGTTCCCTGAGAAAATTACATTGGCTGCCATCGCGAGACAACTGCTTCCAAGTTGCAGGTCTCAAGGTAGTGATTCCAAATAAGGACTAAGTGGTAAACTTCATGTATTATGAGGGGCTTTAAAAACTTCTTCCCAATCCAGTACCTTTCATCTCCTGACTGCTAGAATATTTAAAAGGAAATAGTTAAAGTCATGCCCAAATAATACATAAAAGCAAAAGACAGAAAAACAGAATTTTATATCTTTTACTTGTTTTTAATGTATCCTTGCTGGTGTAGATGTTTCACTGTGACTTCTAATTCTGATGCTTAAAGGGACAATTCCATAGGATATAAATTTATGGTAACATTACTATCCATCTCCTTACTTATCAACCTCTTTCAGTGTTTCATAGGTCATTTACCTCCTTTAGTGTTTCTTGGTAACTGAATAATTAAATATCCCTTCTCCTCCCCTCAAATATATTGAAATTCTTGCATTAAATAATTCATTTCTCACAAACCTAGGGTAAATACAATGAAGAAGAAAATAATTTCTAATGTCTATATTGATGTAGGAGTAATTGTACTATTATGGTATACTATGGTATTACTTCTTTGAAGTAATTGTGTCTTATTCCATCACACAAGGTCATAATTATAGTGTCTGACTATGTCTATTACCATATAGCAAGAGCACTATTTGTGTATATTGTATGTCAATGAAGAGTTTTAAGCTGCTTCATCTTGCTAATTATGTAATATAATCAGGGTGGTTCTTTTACTTGAGTTTATTTTGCTCTACCAAACATGATAGTACATAGATTTACTTGGGTACTCAATAGATGCCTTTACCAATTTGTTTAACAATACAGACTTTCCGAGTTGTATTTGGGTTATGTACCTTTTCCAATTTTAACACTAAATTTTACGGCAATGTTTTTCACTAATTTTACATTAGAAATCAAAGGAATATATTTTTGTGACATAAGGAAAATGTATAAATATCAACACTTAGATGACAGATATTTAATGTATTTTCCACTTGGTATTTTAATTTTTATAAAAAAAGAAAACAGAAGGATATTTTGGTGTAATTCCTATATAAAAGTCATAAAAACAGTTAAGTTTTAATGATAGTCTACTTTGATTACCAGGTCAAAAATCTCATCCACATCAAGTCCTACCATTTCACATAGCAGCAAAAGTGACCCCCTTGAAAAGAGTTGATCTTGTTTCTCTTCTGATAAAAATGCATCAGTGGTTACCGTTCATATTTTGAAAAGAAAGCCAGTTATTTTCTATGGCCTAGGAAGTTCTGCATTATCTACACTCTGCCCAACCAACAAAGACTCTCTCTTTGACCAAATTTAGTCAGGTTCCTCTGAGCCCTCTTCTGTACCAGGCCTGGACCTCAAACCTCCTCTCTTCCCCATCCTGTCTTCCATCCACCTAGCTTGGTCTTAGCAAGAATCCTGCTAAAAGAGTTTAGTGAGAATCCCCTTACCCTTGCTATCTGATCAAGTTCCTCATCCCCTACCCTTAATGTACACCTTTTGGCTTTTTATAGCAAGAAACTTGTTAGGTGAATTTAGCAACTATTCTCCTACTCTTGAAGTGTCCTCTTAGCAATTTTCCATCCACAGACTCCCTCACTCTGCTCCTCGGTTACAAACCTCCAGTTGTCTTTACCTTACTTAGAGTAGAGTCCAGTCTCTCTCTACTATTGTAATACCTCCATTGCAAGAGTCTTGAATAAAGCTTTACTGTTTCTAAGAAATGACAAAATTATTTTTTTCTTTAACACCATCCACCCATTCAATGCTTGTCCCACTTCCTTTCCTTCCTTCTAGACTGCTACATGTAAATTTTTACACCATACAACAGTGTTGCCATTTGAGATACTACATGTGCTAATTCTTCTTGTGTTGCTCTCTATTCATTCTTTGCAAGACTAAGTTCTTATAATTTATCTTTCAGATGTCAAGTCTCTTATTTAGAGAGCTGTTCATGACAATCTTTCACAAGTTCCCTCCACAGCCTCGTCACCCCCATTCCCACATATGCTTTTAGTTTCTGTCTCAGATTTTTGCTTGCTTCATTCACAGAATTAATAACAGCATTTTGTTAATGGGTCTTTTTTCCCCTTACTCACCATAATGGACCTGTGATATTTATAATGTATCTTCTCTAGTATATACCATATTTCATATTAAGTAGCAAGTACTTAATAGGTACTGCCAAGAACTGAGATAGGTTTGAGGTATTTTTTCTGCCTAAAATCAGACAAGCTAGCTTGCCACAGTTTCATGGACGCTGGCAGAAGGCAGATACTCCTGAGGTAGAAACAAAAACTTAATTACAGCTCAGCTAGCAGTATGAATTTCATATTCACATCAATTTCCCATGTACCCCAAACCCCACAGGGGGAAACATAGATAGGCCCGTATTTCACATACAACAAATTGCTCTGAAGGAGAGCAACACAAATCTTTGAGAACTAAAATCTTCTAGGATTAACATTTTTCCTATGTACTTGGATAGAATGTTTTGAAGATGTATTTTATGCTTCTGTTTTTGTTCCATGTATGAAGTTTTAACTAGAAAATGAAATCATATTAGAAAAAACTTTTAGCACCTATAAAACTTTATCTATGTGAAGGAACAATCTGGATTTTCCTCATTTTTTTAATCTTAGAAATCTGGATACATAATTAGGTCAAACCAGAAACTAAGTCTAATGGCCAAGATTCTATATTATAAATACTGAGATCGTAAACAAAGAAGTAAATAAGCTATCAAACTATGTGCAATCAATGTGTATGTAAAATCCTAAAATTAATTATTTTTAAGTATCTGATCTCATAATTAAACTTTTCGTGAATAATAAAAGGACCAATGTCTCTAACAATTTTCTATCTCTAATATGTAGTTACACCATGTCCATGTCTATAGTAACATTCAATAACTGAACCTCCTTTATTTCTTCAAAAAATAAAACACACACATTATGTTGGATCATAAACCATTTTAAAAACTGATGAGCTCTTGCCTCTGATAGCAGCAAAATATTATTAAATATGGCTATGATCTTGAAATATTGACAGCAGTGCATAATTCATTTTTTTTTCATATGCTCCATGGAGGAGAAAATCTCATGACAAAAGCAGTATTTTTGATATGTGGTTTTATTTCTTCTTTATTTTTAATAAAATAAAATCCTAAAAGAAATGTTGCTATTTTTGAAAGAGCAACTTTTTAATCATATTAAGGGACAAAGTAAAAGATAGTAAAATATGGTGTAGTAAAGTTTTGTTTTTACTTGTTTTCAGATTCATTAAATGCATGAAAATCCACTTACAATGGAAATGTTGCTATCATAATTTTATAAACATATATGTCCAAGAAATAATTAATGATTTTTTTCATTATTTATAGAATAAAAACAGTAGCAGCAATAAAATCCATACCAAAATAGTAACAGTAGCAAAAGAGCAACTTTCCCCTTTGCCGTGATGTCAGCCTGATAAATATCATCTACAGTTTTCGAGTGGAAAAACAAAGATCTGGGATAGTGTAAAGTTCACTAAAATTTTTTTTAAAATAGAGGATATGCTCAAGGTCAGAACATTGCAGATATGGCATACCCCGTACCATCATCTTCCTGTCAAAACGAAGATCTGTTAGTAATTTGACTGTCTTAGAGGTCAAAGTCAGCAACTTTTAAAGAGTAACAATACAATTAAGACTTCTCACAATGTATCACCCATATTACGCAGCACAAATTTTTAAAAAATTATTATATATATTCATAGGAGAAAAATGAGATGTATATTTTTTTAAAAAGTAAGTGGGAAAAAACCTCAATATGAGCCAAATTTAGAAAATAGCAGACAAGATCATCATAATATCTATTGTAAATATACTTGTGAACTTAAAGCAAAAGGTTGACCTAAAGTGAAAATATGGAAATTCATAGTAGAGAAATAGAAACCAAATGTAAATTACAGAGAACAACATATAGTATCTGAAATAAAAATTTCATTAGTAAAGATTAACAACATAGGAGATTGCATGAGAAAAGGTCAATGTCCTTGAACAGATATCCAGATGAATAACCCATACTAAAGAAAAGAGAGTGGAAAGAAAGAAAGCCAGATTTATTAAAAATATAAAGAATAAATAAATAGATTAATGACCTGTAGGGAAAATGTCAAGAGGGGTAACAAATATATAATTGAAGTCCCCAAAAAAGAGATGTGTGTGTGTAATTTTAATATATTTACATATACATGAATGATTAATGAGTGGGATATCACAAATATAATGAAAAGCATAAACTGTAAACATATACCTTCAAGCAGATCAGAAAAATTCAGGCAGATTTATACAAATAATACCATATCTAGAAACAGTATTAAAATATAAAGAGTAAAATCTTAGACACAATCAGGGAAAATAAGAAAAATTACTTAGTAGGATATAATACATAGGATGGCTGACTTCTGATTAGAAACAATGGAGGTCAGGAAAGAGTGAAATAGCATCTAAAAAATGCTGAAATCATATCATCATCATCATCATCACTTTATACATGTCATTACATATAAAGTGAAAATACCTTTTAAACATGGGTGAATTAAAGATGTATTAAGATAAATATATGCTGATAAAATGTGTTACTAGCAAAACTACACTATTAAAAAAAATAAACTAAAGAAAGATCTATGACTAAAGGAAAATGACACCTGATAGAAACTCAAATTAACAGGATGAAATGAAGAGAAGTAGAAGTACAAATATCATAGTAAATGGTAACATTGATATGTGGAATAAATATTATGGTGAACAATAACATTGCAACAATATTGCTTAGGTAGACTTAAATATATGGAAAAAATTGCAAAAAGGGTAGTGGGTGGTAAAATGCACCTTAATATTATAAGTTTTCTGAATTTTATAAGTGGTATAATAATTATCATAATATGATTATTAAAGCATGTTTTTTGTAATACATAGAACAACCACTATAAAAAAAACAATGAGTTATATTAAAAACCAAAAAGAAATGAAAGAATTGCATGTGAGGATTTTAATACTGTAAGGCTAATGTAGATAGTATATTACCCAGAAATAATTCTTTTAAGAAAACATTTTCTCCTTGGCGTTAATGTACATTCTCAACAGTTAGTTGCTTTTGAACAAATGTGTAACTATTCAGAGAAATACTCTGTCCACCCAAAGGAATGTCACACATCAGTAAGCAGGTGATGAGGCTGTAAGAGTTAGATTTGATAAATCCTGTTAATTTTATGACATCACTGAATCCTACCATTCAGGGAACTAGTGATTTTGTTAAATGGTAAAAGAAAGCAAATAAAAGACGTGAGGGATTAGAATTAATTTCTCTTGAATCCAGGGTAGCAAAAAGTTAAAAGAAAAAAAGTAAATTAAATATATCCTCTACTATTTGAGAGAAGAATATGATATAAAACAAACAATTTTCATTTATCCCAGTTAGTTTGTGTTTATGTTTTCCTCTGGCAAGTAGAAATCAACCTACCCTGGGTTTTTATTCATTAGGTTACTGGTACCTGCAGGATATATAATTGTCTATGAGGTGTCCTGAATTGCTTATCTAATGTCCATTAAAACTCAAGGGATGAATTAGACTTTTCACTTGGTAAAATAGTTTAAAAAAATAATGAGTGGAAAACTATAGCTTCTAATGCATGTTATATTTACAATTTCCTAGAGCATATATTTTAGTTTTCTGGAATATTCATTTAGCACAAAACTAATCAACAGGAATGAAAAGCTCACATTTATTTCTTATTTTCAAAAATGCAAATTATACTGTAAAAACAGAAGAATGTTTACACGCATATTGAGTAGAATCTAGATGAAATTTGTTAACCACAAAACAAACATTAAAAAAAGAAATAATGAATTAACTATATAATTCAGTAAAAAAAGTCTTAAACTTCAACTTTGTAAATAACTTTCTCAGTTCTCTACTTCACTAGAAATATGTAAACAAATTCATAGAGAAAATAAAATAGATATATATTCCGTAATATATATACATTTATAGATTTAAGAGATTTTTTTGACAAATATGAACCATTTGATATTTAATTTCACATGCTAGCAAAATATAACTTCCTGGTTTTAATAAAATGGCTTATAAAGAGGATCAGAAATTCTGTGGACATCAAATAGCTCCTAAAATACAGTACTTTTATGAGCTGAGTGTAAATGAATCAAAACCATATGGCAACCATTTCCTTTAAATGAAACGCACGTGGTGAAAACACAAAAGAAGAAAATCCTGGGCAGAACTCATGTAAACGTAGCCTCTGGATTTTTAAAGTTGATGCTGCCTTTTCCTGGTACTGAAAAAAATATGGACAAACATGAAGGACTACTGCCATTCTTCTGACCTTTAAGATCCGTTCACTTAAGACTGGCAGAGCAATGGATGTACTTTTTCAGTATTTCTATTTCATCAAAGCACTTTTCTTTATAGATTGTTCCACAGTAAAACAAGTGTTTCCAGTCGTTTTCTTCCTTTACAGTATAGCTACAATTAGGACATGAAAAGAAATGGCTAGTGTGAGCATGATTTGGCATGAGAAAGACACTTAAAGTAGGAAATGCCCTCAATATTACAAGACAAAGTTTGAAAGAAAATTCTACTATAAAATTCTTCCCGTGGTAATTTTGTTTTCCATTTTGTGAGGAGGGTCTCTCTACACACACCTCCTTATTTATTTTTTCCTGAAACGAATGTTTTTGAAGTGTTATTGTAAAATCAAATTGTACATAAGCTCTTGAGACTCTCCATGTGAATTCCCTCCCATACATATTGTCATCTCTGATGCACATTGTGTTTATTTTAACATAAAACTGATGGAAAAAAAATGATTAGTGATTAATCGTTTTCGACTTTCCACCAACATCTTTTTTTTTTCAAAAGAAGATTTTAAATTAAGTGTTCCCTTAAGTCTGCCCTAAAAGTTATTGCTGTGCCGAATGTACTATTTTACTTTTGGACTACACAGTTGATGAGGAGGGAAGCAGGGCTAGCTGCATAATTTAAGAGGGCCACAGCAAAATAAAAATACAGGCTTTGTTAAAAAAAAAAAAAAGCTATTCAGATTTCAAGATGGTAACAGCAGAGAATTGTGTTAAATGAGGCATATTACTCATAAATTAATACCATAATGGCTTGACATATTAATATTTCCCTAAGTGATCTCCCTTAGCCTCAACAGATACACATATCCTAGATCATACAGATTGCAGTGACATTTTTTGTTGAAAAGTCTTTGGAATCTTAGTTGCATGCTCATCAATCCAACTTCATCTCAGATTTACTCTTTTAGGCCACCAATGGACTATATGAGTTAACTTGGACATTTTAAGTCATCAATATAGAAATCTGTTGAATACTTTTATGTGAGTGCTTCTGGATTGCTCTTATATTTTCCAAACAGATCTTTCATATTGATGTTTGTTCCATTCATATTTATTGATAAGGTCACATGGCTATATTCAATTAGATTCCTTTATTCATGGCAAAAGCAAGCTGGATGTAGCTATCTACTATGCGGTTGGTTGAAACTAATGGAAAAATCTGTGTCGAGGTGTGTCTGAATTATCATATTTATTAATTTATTTGAATTTGAAGAAGTCTCATATGGAAGAAGTCATAAGATATAGGACTAGAGTCTCACTGTAGGGGGATTTGTGGCATTATAACATTGTGGATAAGGGGGAAAGTTAAGACAAGTGTGTCTGAATTTTAACATACATTTTGACTACTTTGTGCATAGACTTACTTTAAGGAATAATTTTGAGTCTTGTAAATATGGTGCTCAATGTCTCATTATTTATAATTCTTCTGGCAAAAATATATAGTGTTATTTAGGGTATAATTTGTATATTAGAGATAAAAAAATACAATCACTTGCAGACTGCCTGTTTTGGGCTAGATATTGTGATAGTCATATTTACCACAATTAACCTTTGTAAAAAATGCTTCATTTAGGTTTTGACACATATTTCATTTATTTATTTAATTAAAAAGGTTTTCAATATTGATAATATAAAGTTAAGAAGGAAAATTCCCTGTTATACCCTCTGACTCAGGGAGGTTAACTTATTCTTTCAATTTTGTACAGCTGGTTGTGATATATACAACATTCTAACATTAATCTTTCTTATAACATGGAATTATTATCTGATATGTCATTCATTAACACATAAATAAGAATTTGCCATAAAAAGTCCTTCATGAATATAATCTGAACAGTTCAATAATTTGTGTTAAAAATCGTAACTGCTATGGTAAAATTTTCTAAATTAAATAAGGAATATTAAATACTAGCTAACTATACTTGCTGGTTAATTGTGGTTGGTCATTATATACAATTCAGAATTACCAGTATTCAAAGCATTATAATAAAATGAATTGAAAATATTCTGAAGACACTGTATTTCATGGATTTACTCTATGATAGTACCTCATTTTCAATTATAAGTAATTTTTTCTGATAAGATAAGGTTAGAAGCCATAGAAGAATAAATTAAATATGCAGTATATTTCTCTCTTAATTAAATCCAATCCCCAGCTTTCTAAAATTCAGATTCAGTTGGTATTTGTTGATAAGCACCTTGCCAAGGGCTGTGCTATGTTTTCACATTCATTATCTCATCTGTTTCTACTCCCAACCCAGAAGGACCAATAGCCAAATTTTCACGATATAGATTATTAACACTGAGTGAGGCTCAGATAGGTTAAATGATACATCAGCATTTACAGTTAAAGTCAGTCAAGAGCAAGGAGTCAAACTCTGGTAGTCTGATTGCAAGACTAATGTTTATTCAAGGTTAGCATCTTGTAAAACATGCAAGGCAATTTGTTATCAGAAATTTACCTTCTTTATCAGATATTTTGTTTGCTTTGTTAATAACGTTTATTTCAAAATGCTGAAAATATAGTCCATAAAACAATACTACTTTCACCCACAGAACAGCCAAACTGTGTTTTAAGGGAAAATGAAAGACTAACAAATTTTGAAAGTAAAATATATAAACAGAAAAAAGAAAACCTACTCTTAATGCCATTTTAAGTAACCTTGAAGAAGAAATGCTTTGCCTATTTTTCTCTTAGTTTCATGCTTTGTAAATCTTCTCCTTTTATTTTCTTATTCCAGTTGATTCACTTACCACACTTGAAATATATGTTCATGGTTAATCAGTTGTGGATCAAAAATTGAGGACTGCAAAAATTTCTCACAAGACAATCACATTTTAAAATCAGCTCTTTGATGTCACCTTCAAAATATGTAACACATTTTCTCTCTCTAGTTTTTTTGTTTAAAGTACATTAATTACATATAATTTCAAGCATTCTTAATGAACATATTTATAGGTATTTGCATTTTCCAACTGGATTTTTCTGGACTACTGTGTGTATATCAGTGATCTCATAGTTGAGATCTTTGCTAGAGGATGGACCTTTGTAGGGCCATCGATACATAATTCTATACAAAAATAAAATGTAGTACTTTTGGTAGTTTATAAAATGGGAATAAATAGAAAACACAAAAAAACCAATGTATTCCATGGTAAGTGATAAATAAATGGACTAAGAAAGACAAAGTGTCCCAAGAACTTAGAAAGGAGACAATTGTGTAGTAGTCTTATTAATTGAGTTTTCATAGAGGTCCAGGGGCATTGTTTCTAAAATAAGTGAGTCAGTAAGTGGAGAGGATGGAACCTAGTTTTTCAGAGAGAGAAGACTATATGAATAAAAGTGAAGAATGGAGTGAACATGAAATTTCTAGACAGGGGAGGGTGAATAACATATAGATTTAAAGGAGGCTGTTGTTGAGAACTAATGGAGAACTAATTCAGCACACATGGAGGACTCTTGTCAGCCTAATTGCTATAGGTATTTTTTAAGGAAATTTGAAACCTTGAAATATTATAAGGAGGGTGGTATAGTTGTATTATTTAAAACTGCTCTTTCTAAAAAGTAATGCAATAACTGGTGAAAGATGATAGCTAGGCTTATCGCAGTGATCATTTTGAAATGCATGGAAATATATCAAATCACTATGTTGTGTAACAGGAACTAACTTTGTGTTGAAGGTCAATTATACTTCAGAAACAAACAAACAAACCCAAAGAAAAAGAGATCAGATTTGTGGCTACCAGAGGTAGTGGTTGAGGGAAGGGGGAATTGGATAAAGGCAGTCAAAAAGTACAAACTTCCAATTATAAGATAAAGAAATAAAAAAAAAAATGATACAGTTGGGAGGAAGGTGTAGAAAAGAACGTACAATGGGAAAACTATACACTGCAGCTCTTTCCTACAGGAAAATGTCTAATGGAACTAAAAACTTAGAATGACTTACTGAGTAAATCTGTGATGTGTACAATGACAGAAAGAGAGGATACAAAAGAAAAAAGAAACTTGACAGTGATTAACAGAGTGTTATTACCCAGAGCTTTGGGGAACGTACTAGCCTGAATGATTGGAAAAGTGTGATAGAATTGCATGAACTAAGATACTCAGAATGTAGATTAGACCCCATTCTCTCCATCCCATATTTAGCTTCCCCAGCTCACTTGGAATTCAAAGTCATCACAAGGCGCAAGTCGATAGGGAATGCTGAGGGTGGAACAACTCATGAATATATTCCCCCAGAAAGTAAAGCTGGGCATTATGAGATAAGTGTACCATTAATACATGGGAACAGAAATCTCTGCTAGAGCCCCGGGGCAGTGAAACACAGGTAGGAGAGTAAAAGGAGAATGAGAAAGATATGTAGAGATTATGAGGCAGCATCTGGTGTCAGATTGACTGGTTTCCAATTTGGACTCCACCATCTCTTCAGAACATGTCCTTGAACAATTGACTCAACTTCTCTGCATCAGTTTCATCATCTCTAAAATGTGGATACTATAAGTCTTCCATGGAGTTGAGATTAAGCTTAAATGCTCTAATACATAATGTAGCACTTAGAACTTATAAATGTAAATATTATATTTTATAGGAACTCAGGCTTATTAAAAAGACTCAAGAAAGCGCTATCACATGGAATTATTACAGGAATTTCAAAATGAGAGGTATATACAATAAATTTGAGAGCTAGGGACAATATATATTCTTTCATAATCATTATGTAATGCTGAAGACTTTTTCATCAACCCTCAAACTTAACCACATTTTTCCTTTTTGAAAATGTAGCATGGGGAAGCCATATAATTGGCAATGACAACAAATGATGGGCGAGCAGGTTTGGACAGTAATTTCAATTTATAAGATAGTAAGGAACAACATTCACAAAGATCTTTTTCTATGTGTTTCCATAGCACTGTATTCTCAGCCCTCTCATAGTTAACACAGTGTACTGTTTATGTGCATTTAATTTGGTTCTTCTCTGAATATTGTACCACTAAATTTCCTGCTTCTCAGTTTATTGGATATATTTAGTTTCCTTAGTGGTTTATATTTATATTTATATTTATATTTATATTTATATTTATATTTATATTTATATTTATATTTTTAGTGGATATGTTTAAATTTCCTGGTCTCAGTTTAGTGCATATATCTATATCAAACTAGATATATACTGACCTGATAAATATACTTGACATTCTGAATGTACAGAATGATCCACCCTTCCCCTCCTGCTTACTACAGTTGGTTCATATTTAAAAATTCATCAGTCATCTTCCTCACAAAATTTCAAATCAATAAACATTTCTTGTATAAACACCATGGATGATACATTGAACAATTGCTGTAAAAAAGAAAATTTTGCATCTAATCACTGCCAAGAATGTATATTCCTATGGGGAAGATAAAACAATCCACATGTATATGAAAGAAACATAAACATTTGACGTAAAGCTTGATAACAATGATACATCTCAAACATATACAGAATTTATAAATGAATGTTTAAATAATGGAAAAGAAAGAGGAAATACTTAATGTTCTGAAGTGTGTTTAACATAATTTTGCCAGAACAGATGTGTCTAGTTTGGCCTCTGAGGTAGAATTGGATGTGAGCAGGCAGTGAGAAGAAAAGGAGATGGTCCAGTTGATAATCTAACACAAGAATGATTGTTAACTCATGTAATTTTCAGAGCAATGCTTTGCCAAAAAAAAAACCTTTCTCATTACAAAAATCTCCACATACACTTTAAAATTAGCACTGCATTCATGCTTCATCAAAATCAAAGTGAGAGCATTTCATAATGCCTTTTATTTGTCTACAATTATTAAATCAAAATCAGGTGCCTATTCAAACAGACATACAGATAATGGACAATTGTTTATCTGTAAAATGCCAAAAAGTTAAAATTAGAAAAAAAAGATTTTAATGTATAAATTATTTAAATCTAATCACAGTCAAATTTCCACTTGACATGACCCTGAGAAACCTAGCTTTTGTCACTTTGTAGTGACAATAATAACAGAGTAATCCTGATCATACACAAGTAAGATGAGTTGCTGCTGATGACACTTTTGAACTTGTTATAAACTAGCACTGGAAAAAAATGTTTCTATTATAATTTAAACCTAATGGAACAGAAACTCATTTAGTACTGTCAAAGTCACATTATTTGTCTTGTCAGAGAAAAAGCTGGTGATTATCACTGAACATATTTGTATATTTTAATTGCTATTTATCTCAAAAGTTTTTCAACTGTGTATAGTAACAAAGGAAAGCAATTAAAATATCAGGGGAGGTTGGTGGAGCAGAGTAGATAGCTATTGTCAGCAATAAACTATCAAACACAGTTGGTAATAGGAAAATGTGTCATGGTCTAATAATCATATGAGAGGAAGGAATGAGTAATAACTTTCCTTATGAACCAAGATTGCAGAGAAATTTTAATACTCTTTTCAATTTGTATGATATAGAACATCCAAACTTATATATACATGTGTGTATACATGTACATACATACGTACTCATAAGTATTTTAAAATGGTGTCCCCTTAATATTTTTCATTTGAGATACTCACTTTTTTATAACAGTAATTTTGCACAAATCCCAGAAAAAAATTCTAAACTCCTTTACTCTATGGCTGATTTTTCAGAGTCTGAGTGTGTGGTATACAGCATGAGTGTAATTGGAAGGCTATATCCATGGTAAGAGTATCTCCTGGTTTTTGACTTACATCTAATTGTTATTTATTCATTGACGTAAACTACCAGAGCTAAGATTTCTGAGTTCCCTAAGGAACTGAAACCATGATGATAATTTGATTTATTTTTTTTATAGATCTATTGCTCCCATAAATATCCCACTTACAGAGTGGAAGCTCTTAGTAATTTATGAGAAGTTATGCTAAGAAGATGGCAAGATTATGGCAAAAGTTTCCCAAAAAACACTTGTGGCTCCAAAATTAGTTGATTTTTTCTTAGAGAAAGCAACATTTTGGCTACCTTCCTTCAAACCACAAAGTTTAAGGTGTTTAGTGGAAAATGCAAACTAGTATCATGTGGTTTTAGATTTAGTGGGCAGTAGGTGCAAAATATTTGAATGTTTGTGATGATAACAAGATAAAACCAAAATATACTGTAAACATGATACTATAGTATATATAGGCACATTTCATTTTATTGTGCTTAGCTTTATTGGGCTTCACAGATACTGAGTTTTTTACAGATTGAAGGTTAGTGGTAACCCTTCATTGAGCAAGTCTTCGGGCACCATTTTTCCAACAGTGTTTGCTCAGTTTTTCTCTGAGTCACATTTTGGTAATTCTCACAATATTTCAAACTATTTTTATTATTATATTTGTTGTGGTGATTTGTGATCAGTGATCTTTGATGTTTCAGCTAGGACTTACTGAGGGCTCAGATGATGGTTAGCGTTTTTTTAGCAATAAACTAATTTTAAATTAAGGGATGTACAGTTTTGAACATAATGCTATTGCACACTTTAAAGACTACAGAGTAGTGCAAACGTAACTTTTATATGCTCTGGGAAATCAAAAAAGTCATGTGACTCACTTTATTGCAATATTCTCTTTATGGCAGTGGTCTGGAACAGAACTCACAATATCTCTGAGGTTTGCCTATGATTCCAATCTGTTATCACAATGAAATCATATGTCCTGTACTTATTCACTTGTGTGGTTTTTAGAGCACTTGCCATAGTTTATATCTAGAATCTTCAATGCATGTTAAAAATTACTGTGGTTTAAACCTTAAGGAATAGATCAGTATTTCAGAACTTGGGAAATCATTAAAGCTGTTCACTCCTATGCCTCGTCCCTCTTTCCCTCCTGATTATCTGTTGTAATTGGGTAGTATTTTCAATTATTACTGGAATAGATTTGGGTCTTGTGGGATGACAAAAAAAACTAAAACATTTACTGAAACCACATACTAAGAAGAGGTCAGAAAAGAATCATTATTTACACTGAATGAATAAAGCAGATACATAAATTCAGGTCCTACCTGCAACACAATGTCCATGGAATTAAGAAGTCCTTCATTATAGCATCATAGTAATATTTATTGTTCTACTCCAGAAACAAATCAAAACATTTTACAATAATGAATGTGTAACTACTTATAGATAAAGTAAAAGTTGAATGGGAGTGAATACCCAAACTGAAGAGAAAGAATGACAAACCAGAGTGAGTCTAAAAGTCAAAACACATGTTGTCACAAAAGTGAGGCACTTTTTGGCTTGAATTGTCATTTATATGTGAGATGATTACAATGAGATATCACAAGTGAATTTTTTAATTGAGGCAAACTTTTGATAGATGTTGAGAACAGATCTACTAATTCATTTTATTCATTAATTCGTTCATTAAAGATATGTTGAGAACCTGTCTAAAGAAGAAATAGCACGTTATGATTGACATAATATAATATTGTGAACAATGCCGAGGGAATTATTCTTAGTTTCACATTAATAACTATTCCCATAGAACTCTTCCTTATAACATTCATTCCCATGGAACATAAAATGCAGATATGATTCAATAAAAAGAAATTATTACAGTGTTCTGGTTAATTCCATGCTTTAAATTGCCTATAATAATGGATCCCAGGATTTTGGACCTCAGAGCCTTAATAACATTGAATAATAATAATCTAGAGATGCAATAGAGTGCTTGAAGTGGGGACACAAAAATATATCAAAACAAGGGGAGAGTATACCACAGTGGTAGAATGCCTGCTTAGCATGCACAAGGTCTGGGGTTCAATTTGTTATTAAAAATAAATAAATAAATAAGCCTAATTACTGCCCCCCTCAAAAAATAAATAAAAAGAAACTGCCACTTTAAAAAATTAAAACAATTTAAAAAATCAAAACAAAATTTAGGCTCTACAATCATCATCATCATTATTAAAGGAAATGGAGATATACCTTTATTATATTTACAGTTTTATTTATTGACATTTGCTTTTAAGTGCTATGCTTCTCCCCATCACAGTTTTGATTTTTATTGTTTAATTTGTATTTTTATTTGTGTTTTAATTATATAATTGGTATTTTTCTTTCCATATGTAGTTTTATTTTATGTAAATGGCACTCCACTTTTTTTTATTTTTTCACTAAGTTATTCCTTATTTTTTTCTATTGACTGAATATTTAATCTTGTTCAATTTTTCTTTAATTTGAATATATTTACTTAAAAATACTGTATGTTTCTTATTTTCATTATTTCACCTTGAGTCCATGGATACTCTTTCATGGATTAGCTCTGTTCCATGATAGTTGCTTCAAAAACACTGCATTTTTAAAGACAGTCTTTTCAGCAAATGGTGTTGGGAAAGCTGAACAGCAGCATGTGAAGCAAGAAACTAGAACACTCCCTTACACCATACACAAAATAAACTCAAAATGGATCAAAGACTTAAACATAATACAAGATACAATAAACCTCCTAGAAGAAAATATAGGCAAAATGTCATCTGACATACATCTCAAAAATATTCTCCTAGAACAGTCTACCCAAGCAATAGAAATAAAAGCAAGAATAAACAAATGGGACCTAATAAAACTTACAAGCTTCTGCATAGCAAAGGGAACCATAAGTAAAACAAAAAGACAACCTATGGAATGGGAGAAAATTTTTGCAAATGAAACCAAGAAAGACTTGATCTCCAGAATATATAAGCAGCTCATACAAGTTAATAAGAATAAAACAATCAACCCAATCCAAAAATGGGCAGAAGACCTAAATAAGCAATTCTCCAAGGAAAACATACAAATGATCAATAGGCACATGAAAAAATGTTCAATATCACTAATTATCAGAGAAATGCAAATCAAAACTACAATGAGGTATCACCTCACACCAGTCAGAATGGTCATCATTCAAAAATCCACAAATGACAAATGCTAGAGAGGCTGTGGAGAAAAGGGAACCCTCCTACACGCTCGTGGGAATGCAGTTTGGTGCAGCCACTGTGGAAAACAGTATGGAGATTCCTCAAAAGACTAGGAATAGACTTACCATTTGACCCAGGAATCCCGCTCCTGGGCATATATCCAGAAGGAACCCTACTTCAGGATGACACCTGCACCCCAGTGTTCATAGCAGCACTATTTACAATAGCCAAGACATGGAAACAGCCTAAATGTCCATCAACAGATGACTGGATAAAGGAGTAGTGGTATATTTATACAATGGAATACTACTCAGCCATAAAAACTGACAACATTACACCATTTGCAGCAACATAGGTGCTCCTGGAGAATGTCATTCTAAGTGAAGTAAGCCAGAAAAAGAAAGATAAATACCATATGAGATCACTCATATGTGGACTCTTAAAAAAAAAACCAAAAACAAAAAAACCCCCAAAAACAAAGCATAAATACAAAACAGAAATAGACTCATAGACATAGAATACAAACTTGTGGTTGCCAAGGGGGTGGGGGGTGGGAAGGAATAGACTGGGATTTCAAAATTGTAGAATAGATAAACAAGATTATACTGTATAGCACAGGGAAATATATACAAGATCTTATGGTAGCTCACAGAGAAAAAAATGTGACAATGAATATATATATGTTCATGTATAACTGAAAAATTGTGCTCTACACTGGAATTTGACACAACATTGTAAAATGATTATAAATCAATAAAAAATGTTAAAAAAAAAAAACACTGCATTTGGGGATGAATTCCTGTATATCATTCATTTACTCCTCCATAAATATATTTATGTTAGCTGAGCTTTGATAATTATTGACCAGACATGAGTTCAAGATTTAATGATGCTTGATAAATAACTGGTCGTCAGCTAATTATGTTACTAGAGTAGTAAATCCATATTAAAAAACAAAACAAACAAAAAAAAAAACACTAGTCACTATCAGCATTATCTTTGAAAGCTGAGAAGACTACCAAGAGAATGTGTCTAACAAGAGGCCATTAACCACCCCATAAAGGTGGATGGTGGTAATACTGTGAACAGAACTGAGGTCATCTTTGTAAGGTGATTTTGGATCCACTCTAGGACATAGACAAAAAGATGATCAGAGTCTCGGAGGAATACAATATAGCATATGGCTGCAATGAACCTTTACCTTGCAATATTTTTAAAGCAGCTGTAGCCAAACTCCTCTCATTAATTAAAAACAATCTCAAATAATAACAAATCAGTAAAGCACGAGTAAAGCATTCAGCTTTGACCAATGTAACTTCCGGATGTGTAAATTCAGAAATAAGTAGGTTGCAAAATATATGGTTAGATGACTGAACTCTATGATTAACTCTATGATTTAAAGACTGGAGAAACCTTAGAAAGGGAGTTATCTAAGGATATAGACAATGGGGATATTTCTTTTTGATCTCGAATTGGTCTGACATTGGAATGCTAGGTAAGTGCCCCTCTTGCAAATATCTCACTGCCAAATCTTTGGAGTGCTGGTGTTTATTTTAAGTTTTTCCTCCAGGCTTAAAGTCTGCAAAACACATGTTATCCAGGCGTATTTTGTTATTTGACCCAGACATCTATTTCCTCAGCAATTTAATTAGTCCTGAAGAGAAGTGCAAGCACTCAAATTAAGTCTCTGTAAAATAAAAGCAAATCTGAAATGAAATAGAAAATGCAATCAATGCATTTCAACAGAGCTCCAAAAAAAAAAAAAAGGGAGTAAATGGACATTATAGTTTTGCAACTCTAGCCACTTTTACCAGAAGCCCAGCTATTGGGTGAATCATATTTTATATTCTGAAGTCTCTCTAGATGTTTGTCTACTTACAGAATAGGCTCTTCATGCAGAATGTGTCTCAATTCAGAACTATTTAATTCCTGAACCTTTAGTCAGGGGGAGTAATGGGGGGAGTATAGGGAGTATGGGGGAGTAAATCCATATTAAAAAAATCCATATTTATTCTCAGACATTAGTGCCAGATTATTGATACATGTTTCCTAGACCAAGCATGCTACTAATCTGCCAGAATGCACTGCTGTTTAAACTTGGTACTGCATCTAGGTAATTAGCATCTGCTATCTGAATCTTTGTTCTTAAGTGTCTCTATTCTGATAGCTTTAACTTGGTTTACTCACTTTCCCTCTACATCTTGCATCTCCTTTCAAAGACATGTAAGATGGGAAGCTAATATCCCTTCATACGTGTATGATTTTTATATTTACATGTTAATTACCTTCTCATACAATCTCTCATTTTCTTCAAACAACATTTTTAAATGATTGCAGTTTTCTCTGATAAAAGATAAATGTAACGTCTTAGCAAATAGCTGGATTACATTTTCACTCTGTTGTAGAGTAGACCTGTACAAACACAGGAAAGACTGAAATGTAACAGCCTACTGGGGATTTGCTATTCTTATAACAAGTTATCCTTCTTTTTAATTCAGTAGGGACATCACACAAATACATATGCACAGGTCTATTTCCTTATGCCCACTGGTGCCATGGGCATGTTTATGACAGATAATCCCGTGTTTTTATTTTATTCCATACTTACAAATGTAGAAAAATCTATCCTCTGCAATAATATAATATACTGGTTTATTCTTAAGTATCTCAAAAGACTCATTTTTGTTTCTGCTACATACCCATCCAATTGCTCCCCTCAACTCCAGTGGGGTTAAAGAAAAGAAGTTAATTTATTTTACTTTTTGGCTGACAGAAGTTATAAATATATTAAGTGGTAATCACATAGATTCCTAATGCAGCATACATTTTGATTTTTATGAATTACCAGAGAATCTTCATATTTTGAAATAGGAGTTCTCAAATACCTGACTTTTCATGGCAAATCTGCAAATCTGCAAAATGTACAGGAAAATAAAAACAAACTTAAAATGTGCATCTATTGATTCTGAGTTAATATTTGAATTCATTTTAGGTGTGAAAGTCCTATACACTTTCCCTCCTGGTTGATAAATTTTAGAATTTTCAAACACTGATAAAAGTTGTATTGTTGGTAAAGAATTCTGAATAATATCAAAGGATTTAGCTGTAAAGTTTTTCTCTCTTTAAGTTTTTATTATACATTGTAAGCAACCTTGTAATAGGTAGGAATTTTTATGATAGATTAACCTTTTATATTTTGCCCACATTTGTCCTATTAGCTTTTATTACCAATTTTGTGGAGGAAAGCATTTTGTAAGATTTAAATTTTATTTCCTCAATTTATATTTTATTTTCTCTCCTTATATTTAATAATAACCATAGAAAACTGCATCTTCTAAATTATTAAAAATTCCCAAGAACTTTAACTATAGAATTGATAGATCACAATTTTGCCCTTAAAATAAGAAAGGCAAACACCAAAGTATTTTCTGAACATACAATTTCTTCATGTTTGTAAACATGGTATGTTTTTGAAAACTTCCTTTGGTCTTACGTGTTTTATAGTGAAGAACTTCACATTTAAAATAAACTTCCCAGATCTCATTTTCCTGAAATCAGACTTTATATCTTCATTATTTGGTTAACTAGAAATTCTATCTAAAATATAACAAAATATTACATATATATTTATATGCAAAACTTTATCATGTATAACTTATTATGAATAATTAGATTTGGTTATAGAAATATGATTAGGATAGTAAGTAGGAAGAAAGATAATGCTATGTCAAAAATCCATTAGCCCTAATTTCTGGAATATACAAACAGCTCATATAACTCAGTAACAGAAAAAAAAAAAAACACCCAATTCAAAAATGGGCAGAAGACTAAACATTTCTCCATTGAAGACATACAAATGGCCAACAGGCACATGAAAAAATGCTCAATATCACTAATTACCAGAGAAATGCAAATCAAAACTACAATGAGGTATCTCTCACTTCACACCAGTCAGATGGTCATCATTAAAAAGTCCACAAATGATAAATGCTGGAAAGGGGATGGAATAAATAAAATCTCCTACAGCACTGTTGATGGGAATGTAGTTTGGTGCAGCCATTACAGAAAACAGTATGGAGAGTCCTTAAAAAAACTAAAATAGATTTACCCTATGATCCAGCAATCCCACTCCTGGGCATATATCCTAAGGAAATTCTAACTTGAAAAGATACATGCACCACAATGTTCATAGCAGCACTATTTACAATAGCCAAGACATGGAAGCAACCTAAATGTCCATCAACAGATGGTTGGATAAATAAGTTGTTGTATATGTACATAGACAGTTGAATACTACTCAATCATAAAAAATAATAAAGTAATGCCACTTGAAGTAACATGGATGGACCTGGAGATTGTCATTCTAAGTGATGTAAGCCAGAAAGCAAAAGAAAAATATCATATGATAGCACTTATATGTGGAATCTAAAAAATGACACAAAGGAACTTTTTACAAAACAGAAACAGATTCATAGACATAGAAAACAAATACATTTTTACTAAATGGGAAAGGGGTGGGGTTGGAGAGATAAATTGGGAGTTTGGGATTTGGAGATATTAAGTACTGTATATAAAATAGATAAACAAGAATTTCCTACTGTATAGCACAGGGAACTATATTCAATATCTTATAATAACCTGTAATGAAAAAGGAAATGAAAGTATATGTATAACTGAATCACTATGCTGTATACCAGAAATTAACACATCATTATAAACCGACTATACTTCAATCAAAAAAAAAAATCATTCAGATTGAAAAAAAAAAAGAATCCATTAGCCCAATGCTACCATGTTTCATCCTTGAGGATGAAGTAATCCCTAAAAATATTCTGTAAGTTGAGAGATACTAGAGTTTAAAGAGTAAATGATTCACCCTAAAACATTTATGACTCGATTTTTAAAACATTTTTAGGACATGTGACAAAATTTATTTTGTATTTTATACAAATTATCAAGAGAGCAGCAGAATTTTCATTTCCATTGTGACTATTGGACAAACTGTAAAAAGCATGTCGATTTATAGTATGAATAGCAATATCAGGTGTTTTCCCCCATCTTATCTCTAAAATACACATAAAGAAGGAAAAGTTAAAAAAAATGAGGCAATATGGAATATTTACACTGAGAGAAACTTTATTTTCAATTTCTAAAATGAAATTTCTCTACCTCCATTGTCTATGAAACTAAAATGAGAAATAAAATCAGTGATTAAAGTAATCTTTGAGAACTGCAAAAGAATGATGACACAAAATTATTGTGATAGGCTAAAATTAAAAAAACAAAAAATTAGTAATCCTGCAATAATGTAAAATAAAATTAGGAAATAAAGTAGACAAAGTAATATTTAAGAAGAAATAAAATTAGTTAAAATGTTAAAATATTCAAAATTGATAGAAACTTAGCTAGTGCTTTTGCTATAAAACTAAAACAAATCTTATTTTCTTACAATTAAAAAATAAACCACTGGAGAGGAAAATATATTGTCATCAAATGATTTTGAGATCAGTCTATAGTTTTTCATCAAATTATACAGCAACAAAAATTTAGATGGACAATAAAAATAATTCATAAGCTATATCACATACAAATAAATATTTGCATTTTATCTCATAATACTTTTTAAAAGCTTTCTAAATATTGTAATAAGAACAAATTTTAATTGACATAAAACTAAAAGGATACCTACAAAAACATAAAAATTTGAAAATCTATTAAGAGTATGAAAAAAATTGGCAATACATTTTATAGAAATAAAAAGTAATAAAAATATAGAATGTTTAAGTTATTAAATGACATTAAACTTCAAAAGCTAGTTAGTTAAGACTGGAAACAGAAAATACTTGATTGAAGCATTAAACGACCTTGATTAAATGACCTGTTTACAAATAAAAATATAAACATGAGGATAAATAGGCATAACAAAAGTCTAATTAAGCAAATAATAAAATAGCATTTACAGTCTATATTCTGATTGGCATTATAAAATTATAAAGACAACTTTTCCTAAAAGAAACTTGAAAATATATGTTATGACCCTTTAAGGATCCTTTAGAGTACTTATATATTTTGAGTATACCAGAAGGAAAGGCAGCCAGTTTTTTTTTTAATGATTTAAGTGCTGTTATGTTTATACCAGCAAAATTTTGATACAATATATTTAATAATAGGAAATATTTAATTGTAGCATATACTGTACAATATCATTTCAAAGAGTTTTCAAAAATACTGGACCACTTAAAATGTATAATAATATGTGGAAAAAATCAACAATTAAACTTTCTATTCAGCCTGGTTAAATATACAAACACAAGGCGAATAGAGTCTGGTTGTGTGATTCTAGAGCCAAGTTAAAAAAAAAAAAGAAATCATAAGACCTCTAGATGGATGGAGATTTAGCCAGGCTAATACTTGATATGCTTCTTAACATTTTGTGACAACAGTTTTGAGAGGTCAAATACAGCTTGTGATGAGTAGAAATTTACCAATTTTGCCTTAAATTTCTTAAGATTTCTAGGAAACCAGGTATATAAAAGAACATCCAATTTCTAGGTACAGCATTGGTGGTAGAGTTCTAAAGGTCCTGCTGGAAAAATCAGGCTCTTTCTCAACCCATTAGAATCATCTGGAAGCATTTAACAACGATTACCTTCTGGCCCCACCTGAAACCAATTAATGCAAAACATTGTGGAGAGGGGCCAGAGCAAAGGTAGGGTCACAGAGCTCCCCAGATGATTCTAATTTTCAATTAGGGTTAAAAAAACTAACACTGACTTACAACCTTCTGCTCTACCCTATGAACTTTTGATCAGACCCTGAACTGAAAATATTAGAACAAAGATTCCAACAACTGATATTTCAAATCAAACCTTAGGCATCATTTAAAGCCAAAGCATCCTTAAAGTCCCCAAGGGAAGAAGTAAAGATTCAAAGAGCCAAGAGGTATCTGGATGCAGGGATGAGATACCGTCTCTCCTGCAATATCCAGCATAGCCAGCTGCCGGGTTCAAGGCAGCAGCAGCAGAAGCAGAAGGCAATTTGAGCAAGAGGAAGGTTACAGTTAGGTGAGTCTCGATCAGATTTTCCTGTTGTCCTGCACTCAGAGATCCTTCATGACCCTATTGCTGTTTTACAACCTAACAGAGCCAAGGTAAAATTACATCTGAAATCTGATGTTTCTGTGAATTCCTGGTGAACCAGCACCAGCCAAGTCTGAAATATAGCCTGAATTAGTATCCCTCAAAAATTAACCTGAGTGCCAGTGACAAGTAACATGGTTTTACTAACGTAAATGATACACTCATAGTTAAGTGACTTTGCAATCTAACAAAGAAAAAAATATCTAAAATATACATATATTTTAAGAGGAAATAGTAGGCCCTCTAAGACTTTGAATCACTGGAACAGAATCCTTGTAGAAAATTGACAATACTAATAAAATATTAGATTTTGCAGCCTCATTTTTCCCATTTTAGAACAAAACTTTTTAAACCATAGACTGCCTAGAAAATACTTAAGTTTATGTAAATCAAGGAATCTAATTTTGCCTCAACTTTTATTACCTTTAGAGAAAAGAATTATAACTGGTCATTGCATGTATGGGAGCGCTTACCTTTTTCTTTTTTTAATCCAAGGAAGTTTTAAAAATAATGTTGAAACAAGTGACTTCAGAAACTTCCCTTCACAGCAGGCATGTTTGCAAGTGTTATCTCATTACTCTTTCCTCAGTCATTAGTTAATAAATGGCTCAATCAAGGATAGGCTGAAGGTTTTGTTTGTTTGTTTGTTTTTAACAGCTGGAAGCATTTTGTTCTCACGGATATGAGTGATAAAGCATTTCTGTCTGTTGCTGACAACTATCTTGTGACAATCAAAGAAACTAGCTGAACATGATACTAAGACCTGATATAGGTAACAGAATCTCAGAGTGAAGCCGAGGAATGGAGTCCTGCCTGCCCGAAGCTAGTCCTACTTCTGAACCCTCAGACGTGTAAGTCAAAAAAACTTCTTTTCATTCTTTAGCTGTGTGTGGTTTGCCGTTGTTTGCAAAAGTAAGCATTTTAAATGATAAGTCCAATATTATCAGACATTTTCTTAGCCTTGTCCTTATTTAAATTACAGATTATGTTTCACCTAGGACCCTTGGAGAAAGCAAATTTTTAAGTGGGAAGTAAACTTAAAAATAAT
The DNA here is from genome assembly GCF_009834535.1 of Camelus ferus. Lineage (NCBI taxonomy): Eukaryota > Metazoa > Chordata > Mammalia > Artiodactyla > Camelidae > Camelus > Camelus ferus. The sequence goes on along the minus strand of NC_045709.1, from coordinate 44,328,890 downwards.
TATCAGATATGCATCAGTTCATGATGCTAAATCTTATACTGAGTCTAATTTGGTTTCTTTATTTGTCGGTAAAAATGAAGGCAAATGGTGTTTATTATTTAACTTTTATTTGGAGATTAGATGAATGTGCTTTCCAAGGCTAGTAACATGTTTTTGTAACAGTAAGAAAACTTGGTTCTTTCAGGAAGTGAGATCCAAAATCATTTCCTTTGCTGAATATCATTCATATGATTGAATTTATATGCCCACAAATTTATTTGCTTATTGTAGAAACAATCTGTGACATAGGAAACAGTTTGTTAACTTTTAAATTTTCTTTTAAATTTTCTAAATTTAATAAATATACTCTAGACCCAAATTAAAGAGATGAACTGAGGCAAGCTTGGGTTACCAAAAAATGCAGTTATTTGGGAATAGCAGAGGAATTGCAGTTCAGGGTGCATGAACTGTAGAAAACTACAGGTAAGTCCAGTGATGGTTTGGGGTGTGCTGTTTTTATGAGCAGAGTGCAAAGAAGGAGGAGTCCAGCCAGAGTCCAAGAAGCAAGAAGTCCATTGGCTTGAGGATGAGGAGAGATACTTGGCGAATGTTCACTGATTAAGAGAGAAGTTTTGGTCTTCTGTAAATCAGGCATTTATGGAAAATCAGTCTCCTAGTTCCTAAGTTTAAATGGCTTTCGTGTTTCTACCGTATCAATGAGCAGGGCTTCTCAAGTTGCAGGCGATGAAAGGAAAACAGCCATTATTGGAGATCTGCTCTAGCAAAATAAAGTAGCATTTCCCAGGGATATGATTGAAGTAAAGGCATAAATAATTCAGAGCTAATGTTAATGAAGGGACAGTAGTGGTATTCACAGCCTCATTAGGTACTAGTGACTGTAAGAAAGTAAATTCTGAAAAATAACTTTACATAATTGATGACCGTGTTTTTATGTCTTTCTGAAAACTGACTCAGTATGGACTATTGGTAAATATAATGGGTTTTGGTGTTAGGAATTCCACCTAACTGCCTTTACCTCCCCACAAATGTGTCGTAGTCTTGAGATCTTTAACTATGCATTGTAGTCTTGAGATCTTCAACTATGCATTGGAGATTAAAGTTTAATTACATGACAGGAATTTTGTGACTTTTACTCACGCAGTGAATGAAACTCATTACAATGTTTGGCATATAGTAAAAACTCAATAAATATTATCTTGCAGTGATCACATTTTACTACCATTACTTAAGTCTGTATCTTTTCATTTCTCCTGCCAACAGCCAGTCCAAACTGGCAAACATTATTTGACCAAACTATTTTAAAATACTACTAAAACTGCTCCTCACTGTCCACAAACACATAGCCATGTTTGGCCTCCACTTTAAAGGCAGGATGTTTATTTTCAAATTGCAATTTTGATTCTTTCAATTCTTTTTTTTTTTAATCTATGTATTTTATCCTAATGTAAAGTCCTAAATGTGGCCTGTAGTACACTAAACTACCTGTACCTCCAATCTGTCTTTTGTCATCATCACTCTACTTTATCCTGCCAATATGCTATCTAGCCTTTGTGTTTTTGCTTACTATTATGCTCTTTCTTATGTTGCCCTCTCAATAGCAATTCCCTCACCTAAAACTTATAACCTGTTCCTTTATCCTATCTCCACACACTAACCCTTTATCCTTCAATTTTGATTTTCATTTAATCTAAATACCCAGTCCTACTCCCAGAATAGTGTATGCACCTGCATTGTCCAGCCCTTTTGACTTTCTATACTTTTTGTAACACTCATCATACCTGTATATACTTGTTCCACACATACCATCCTTATTAGCCATAGAGTCTGTTTTGGCCAGTGGAATCAGTAGCAGATATGTAAATGCTTGATTGTTGAATATATTACTAAGCTTGTCCTCTTAAATGTGTGCCTTTTGCCATGAGACTATCCTGCCTTGGTTATTCACTGGTTCAAAGATACATGTGACACAAACTTGAGCTCAACACAGAGACTGGAACATACCTCTGACAAGTCCAGCAAACATTAGCTGAAGCCCAGCTGTCCAGGAGATAGGAGTTTAAGAAATGAATGGTTATTGCAGTATGCTAATATGTTCTGGTGTGGTTTGGTGTGTAAAACTATATATACACATACATATACACATATATATGTATCTCAAAGCAGGACAACCAGGGTTTGGCAATTACAACTGAGTATTGGAAATATATTTAATTTGATAGGAATTTCTCCTAAGGAATTCATATATCCTGAGAAGACTTATTTTGAAGAAAGTATAGGAACTTGAACTCATTCTGCTCCTAATCTGCCTGCTTCCCTAGCTCAACCTCATAATCTAGAATTAAAGAATGACCAAGACAACAATGCTGTTGGTATAGTTACTAATTTAGCCCTATGTTAGAGCTGAGATGCTGTATGAATCTTCTTAAATCTTGGTAAGCCTAATATTGTCTTGAGTTCTTTCATTCTGAAGCTAGAAAATTTATTCATGACAAGAATTTATGCAACAAAGACCAGGAATATGATTTTCCACCTTCATTGAATTAGCACTGGCATATATTCCAAGTGAGAGATCTAGAAATTATAAAGCATCTATTTCCAAATAAAAATTTGAGTTCATATTGACTTGATAGTCACAACAGTCCCAAGTCTTCATATGTTGTAACTTAATTTATTAAGCCTTATCTCCTACATGCTATACACAAATGGGTTTTGTATTTGTTTGCTTACTTTTCTTTGAGCTAGGTAAAACATATACATTTATTTTAGTAAACTTTGCCTTGCTATATTTAGCTCATTGTTCTAGGCAGTATTGTCTTTTGTGATGTGTGTGTGTGTGTGTGTGTGACTACAAACTCAATATTTCTACTTTTAAGTTTTCCAGTAGTATTTCATTCAAATATTTGATCAACATGACATCAATGGTCCTCATTAGAATATTTCATGAAACACTGAGCTAAATAAATCTAAGCATGAAGCCCTTCATTACATGGCAGCTCAGGAATTATTAGATAGTATTGATTTAAATTATTTAAATAATTAGTTCAGAATTTACTTCTACTTTGTTGAAGTATCCTATGGGCTGATCTTGATTATCTAAAGATTTTTGCCAGTGTTAACTCTTGGAGTGTTCACATACTCCAAAAAATAATAAAATTATCCTGCTACATTACTGAATGTTTCAAAACTAAAGTTAGTGAATTTTATCATAAATTTAAGAGGTAATGCTATACTATTTCTGTATGTTTTTATGAAGCTGTTCTTTATACAATGAAGAACATGAGAATGTGGTTCTCATTATAATACAAAGTGGAATGGATGATTTCTCAGGAGATTCATAGTAAAGTTCATAGCTATTTTTAAATGGTATACAGTAAATATTTAAATTCCTCATATTGCTGCAAACTAACTCCACTTCAGGAAAAAATAAAAGTAATAAACTGTTAAATGTTTTGAATGAACCAAAGATTTTCTCTTTGTTTTCCACTGTGGTGACAGCTAGGAATGATGAAGGAAATTGTTATAACAACTCTTCTGTGATTATTTTGATGGTTAAAAATGATTCCTAAATATTCCAACAAGTTCTATGTGAGCAATGATATATTTGTTCTTATCAGTTCAGTTCAGAGAGGTACATATTTTAAATAGTATTACATTATTCTTTATATTTGAATAAAGATCAACAAAGGGATACATTCGATTTGACTGGGATATTGATTTAAGGAACACTGATATACTGTTTATCATAAAATATGTATCAATGTTCTGTTTATAAAATGTTGTATTATGAATCCATTAAGAGTGAATCATATATGAAGGTACATATGAACAAATAGCTAATTATCTGTAAACTGCTCTTTGAAAGATAAATGAGAGATTTGTTAGCTTTTTGCTCTACCTTTTAAAGTGTTTCTTAAAAGTTCGAAATCTGTCATTTAGTCCTCAATAGTCAAGGTAAGCTTCCATCATAAGAAGTAAAGAGGCCTGCAAATACATGAATAAATGCTGGTTTCTCACAATCTAACTCACTGTGATACACTTGACAAAACTAATCTGTTTAAATATATACTGTCCTTGTGAAAACAGTAAAAGTCAGTTCTTTCCACACTAAATATAAATATTTGAGGAAGAGATAGAAAAATATATCAAGGATTAGCAACCACCAGGAAAAGTGAAGTAAATTGCAAATAGAAGTATATTGTGTACTCTACAAATGTGACAGACTTGTGGATTTGGAAGCTTATGTTCTTAGTTTGTTACTGATATTTACCAGTCTCTGTTTCAAGTAAAGCAGTTATTATCATCAAGTAATTGGCTGAAATTTTCATTAACCTCATAAGACTTATGTGAAATTTTTAAATATTTGTTTCATGAAGCAAAAAGAATTAAGGAATACCAAGGAACAGCCTGGTTCCCTTGGAAAGAAAGAAAGCACCCTGGGAACTTACATCTCTGAAAAACATGATCTTGGGTTAGCTAGATCCAATTAAAATGAAGCCTTTGAATACAAGTTAAGCCAGCCTCAAAAGAACAGCATGCTCCAAACAGACATAGTTACAAATAGAAGAAAAATAAGAAAATCTTTAGAAAATTAAGATATGTATAAAAGTAAAATAAATAGTAATTTGAATAGCTTAAAATATATTTAGTATATTTAAAATTGCTGTGTTATAATTAGTATTCAAGTTCCTAAGCTGTTCATTTTGAAATTTTTGATGTATTAAAAAATGCATATATATTAAAGAATATGGGGCAGTGACAGATGGTTGAAATGTGATTGCACTGTAGAAAACCCCATATAATCACTTCCCTAAAGAATATAGAACCCCCTCCCCCCAAAAAAAAAGTCAAGGAAATGTTGTTCTTGCATTGGAGAGAAACCAATATCCTTAGAAGGGTTATAACATGATAAGAGAAATAAATTTCCATGGAAACCTATATCCCAAGGGGAGAAGAGTAATTTCATAATATATAGTGGCACTAAGAGTGTTGCCATCAACTTCTTCATTTGTAGCCCACTCCAGTGCATTACAATCAATATATGTATCATTAAATCATTGCATGGAGTATATAAAATACCTTTTACTAAAATAATCTTCACTAAATGACAACTAGCAGAAATATACTGCCTAGGAATCACATGTGAGAAACAATTTTTTTTATGCAATATTCAGAAGGAAATGGAAGAATTTGTACATTTTTCTATTCCTAATATAAGCTCTTTGTCAACTATATTTCAAAGTCAGCTGTTTACATAATATTACCAAGTAGAGACTTTAGAAGTAGATCTAAAATATGTATCATTAAAATCAAGCCTTGCTGTGTTATGTATTATACCTTAAGATATTGAATATGGACAAAATTAAGTGATTATAATCATTTAACATATAACAATCATCCAAAACCTCAAGAAACAATTCTGTATTTTTCAATAATTAAAAAAAACTTGCATTATACAATTATTTGTTGATAAACTTCACTAAACATGGATAGTTATAAAACATCATTTAGTTTTTTTAAGGGAGACAAAACAAAATGCTACAAAATATTAAAGATACAACTATTGCTTTGATTATGGTAAAAATAATAGACACAGTATAAGGGAATATTAAATTGTACTGCTCTGCCAGCAAATATAATTGAGTTAAGCATATAAAGTATATTTAAATTATGAAAAAGCATAAAAATTTTATATTGTGTTAGCAAATTATGCTGAAAATATGAAAAAGTATAAAACTAATTATGTTTTATGACAGCCAGAGAGTTGATTGTCACAGAATTTTCCTTAGTATTTGCTTTTTTTGTTTGTTTTTGATGCTGTTAAGTAGAACAGCTTTATTAAATGAAAACATTCAAAAGATAGCACAGTTTTTAATCCTGTAGGAGAGAGAATATTCTTTCTTGCTTGCTCTTATTTTCACTCGGAATATATAAGAAATTTAAAGTACTTGAAGTGGATTGAGCCCCTCTTGACTTTTGACAGAACATTTTCTTACCATTCCGGAAGTTCGATTTTATGGTTTATTTTAAGAGAGTTTTAGAGTGGGGATTTATTTCTTTGGAGTTTTCATTTATTATTCATTGTTATTAAGATTTTAAATTATATATAGTAGATTCATATACAGTAAATTCACAGTTTGGTTATATAATATTAAGAATTTTGGCAAACATATATAGTCATGTAGCCACAATCGTGGTCAGTATATAGAATCATTTTATTACACTTGTTTCTTTTTTGCCAACTCCTTAGGCCATTTTTAACCACTAATCTATTTTATGCCCCTATAGTTTTGTCTTTGCAAGAAAGTCATATAAATAGAATTATACAATATGCAGCCTTTGAGTCTGACTTTTTTCCTGCATCATAAGATACTCGTGATCCATCCATGCTGTTAGAAGTATTAGTAGCTTTATCTTTGTATTGCTGAGTATTATTCCATTACATGACTATAGCAGGGTTTGTTTTTCCATTTCCCAGTTTTGGGACATTTGGGTAGTTTTCCAGTTGAGGTGATTTCAAATAAGCCACCAGTAATATAAATTTATAAGTTTTTGGGTAAATACAGATTTTCATTTCACTTGCCTAAGTACCAAGGAGTGGGTTAGCTGGGTTGTATGCTAAAGGTATGTTTAATTTTATAAGAAATTGCCAAACTGTTATCCAAAGTTGCTACAATGTTTTATATTTCTATCAACAGAGAATGAGAGTTCCAGTTTTTAGACAATCTCTGTAAAATTCAGTAGTCAATATTTATTGTAGACATTCTAATAGATGTATAGTAAAATCTCATTGTGCTTTTAATTTGCGTCAGTGAATAAATGTTGAACATATTTTCCTGTGCTTATTTGCCATCTCTGGCTCTTCTTTGGTGAAGTGTCTCTTCCAATTATTTGTCCATTTTTGTAATTGGGCTGTTTGGTTTCTGACTATTGAGAGTTTTTTTTTTTTTTTAATATTTTGGATACAAGTCTTTATCAGACATAATTTGCAAATATTTTCTCCAAGTCTGTGGCTTCTCTTTTGATTCTCTTAACACTGTATTCACAGAGCAGAAGTTTTCTAATGAATTTGCTGTCACATCTAAAATGTTTCATCTGACCCAAGGTCACAAATTTCTCCAGTGTTTTACTCAGGAAGATTTATGATTTTAATTTTTAAAGTTTTGTTTATGATCTATTTTGAGTTAATTTTTGTATGTGACGCAAATTTTGGATCGAGTATTATTTATTTTTACATGGACATATATTGTTCAGCAACATTTGTTAAAAATGCTTAGACTCTCCAAAAAGTAGCCTTTGCAATTTTTTCAAAAATCAGTTGACCATATTAGGTTTATTTCTAGACTCTGTTGTGTTCTTTTCATCTATGGTCTATAACTTCTTAACTATAACAATGTTATGATTATAGTAGCTTTATGCTAATTATGGATGTTAGATAGTGAGTCTTCTAACTATTCCCTTTTTTAAAGTAATGGTATAAATTTGGATGAATTTGCTGTATGAGTTTTAGAATAAGCTGGATCAAATTGTATAAAAAAATTCTTGCTAAATTTTGACGTAAAATACATTGAACCTATAGATCATTTTAAGGATAATTGACATCTTGACAATTTTATCTTCCAACCCATGAAAATGGTGTATTTCTCCATTTACTAAGGCATGCTGTGATTTCTTCCATAAGCATCTTATTGTTTTCAGCATACAAACCTCACATATATTTAGTATTTTTGTGCTCAGTAACTTTGTACTGTACTATTATAAATGGCACTGTTTGTTTGCCTCAATAGCCAAATGTTAATTGATAGTATATAGAAATATGATTGAATTTTATGTTTATTTTTATTGTGAAATCTTGATAAACTGGTAACTATTTAGTTAAAAATAATGTTTTAAAAATAAATGTCTGCCAATAATTAGACACAAAGAATGACTTTAGGGAAGTTGGAAATTTAATGATTAAAATTGTGACTTGATTAGTAGAATCAGTAAATTTGAGAAACTTTGAGTTAACAACAAAATTATAAATATGAAACATTGTAGAGATTAGTTTTAAGTTTTAGATAAAATTTCCAGTCATGTGCTTTAAAGAAAATAAAAATATAAAAATCTTCCTGTTGTATCTATACCACTTATTGTATACTTTGCAGAAACTTCAGTGGCTTATTTTGATACATCGTTTTTATTTTTCACTAACTGCTAAGTGAAAGAATTTTTCTCTGAGAGTTTGGGGATGGAGGAAACTTCCTCAGCAAGTTCGCCTCCAGTCTGGGTCTGAGTTAAATTGTTATTTTCAGCTAGATACTTGATTACTTTAAAAATAAAATAATTTCATGCAGATAATTATAAGATCTCAAACTTTTAAAGTTTACCTCAAGAAATATGCTTTCTATATGAGTTACTGGGCCTTCAGATAGTCATAAGGAGAGATAAAGAAAATACCTCCCTCTTCAAATAATGTGTTTTCTCTTCTAGAAATAAATTTAGTTAACATTAAGATTTTAATACTTTCAGTATTTTTTTTTCCTTTTTAAGTAGTAATAGAGGTTGAAGTGACCTATGTGATTGAGACAAGTAATTAGAGTTGAACACAATTTTGTGTTTATTGTGTGAGTTTTCTTTGGTTAGAGCTCCAATAAAAGTTTGTCAAAAGTAGTTTTCAAAAATATTATAGCCAGTGTAGAACTTCCATCATCTTAGTGGCATCTGAGCCAACTCTGTCCATCATTCCCAAAAGGGATTTGGTCTATTCAGAATAAATTATCACATGACAATTATGATTTGCAAACATGAAGTTGATCTCTACAGTTGGTAAATTTGTGTATGTATTTCTTTTTGAATCCTGAAGTGAAGACAGACTAGTAGAAAGGAAATACATTCATTGTGTCCTTGTTTGCCTTGCAATTTATAAATTTGGGCTTTTTGCTTTTTTGGCCTTTATATTTCAGTTGATTATAGATAAATGTGTGAGTTTGTGTGTATGTGTGTATGTATAATATGCACACAATTTATAACTCAAGTCTTACATGAAGAAACACTCCTGTCTTGAAAACGTGTTATATTATCTATGGACATTAGCTAACTATACTGTGTACTAGGAATCATTTGACTTGGCTAATTAATTATGAGCACCAGAAATGGGAGAGCATTGTTAATAAGCACCTGTCTTCTCAAGATTCTAGCCTTATCTGTAAGTAATTGGCACTATACCAACCTTTCTGTTATAAAAAGTGTTGGAAACAGAATCACATCAATAAATATAAAACTGTTTAATTTCGCTTGTTGTTAGAAAACCAAATCAATCAAACAAACAAAAAAAACCCTGTATTCTTGCAGCAACAGTTAGATGAGAAAATTTATATTCTTATCAGGATTAAACACAAGTCTGGTCCTTAAAATATCTTATGTTCTCAGACAGAGATGTTATAAAATCCCTACTGGCACTAGTATTTTATATTGGTCTTATTTTTTTAAAAGTATAAATGCTTTTATTTATTATGAAAGATCTGGGGTAATTGAGAGTTGAAGAAAGGATTTCACTTCTCTACCAGCTCAGCATGTGCGCATCTCCTTGCGTCTTATTGACATGAGATTTTAAATCTCGAGACACAGAATTAACATTACATGTTAAATTTGGTTGAACATTAGTTATATAATATTCCTTGGAAGTTTTCCCCCCACTGGAAAGTTAGAAATCCAGTAATCTTTTACTCTTGCCCTCTCTAATTACACCTTCTCTTATTAACAAGTGTGTGATTTTTTTTTTTTATGTGTCAGCTAATCACCTTAGAGACAGCTAAAATTTTGAAGTTCTGTAACTTGAGTAAATTTATTAAGTGACTATTAATAAAATTAGTATTTGGAGAACCCATCTTAAAATAATGTTTTTAACTTGGAAAAACAAGCTTCTCTATTGAAAATTTGAAACTAAAAATCAACTGTTAATGTTAGATTGAAGAGTAGATATTGTATTATTTTTCCTTTCAAATAGTGACTAATGCTGATCTGGGGCCTTTTATATCACAACTCAATTTGTTTGTCTCATCACTTCCTGGTATAATAGAGTCAGTGGCTGTCTCCATTTGAGTGACTTGACCAGATCTTGCAGTTGAGGAGTTACGGAGGAAAACACTGCTCCCCTCTGTACAGCCAATTTGAATGCGTTGACAAATAAAGCTAACAATTTTTATTTTTTACATTTCAAGGTAACTCCTATTTAGTAAAACTAAAGTTGTAAGTAGCATTTTAAACCAATTATCCTATTTTCCAATATAATAACTTTCCTCTCTTATACATAAAAATGTAAAAGAGAAATGCAATTTTCATTTGAACAATTTTCATGTCTGTAATGAGTTGTGACTTTAACCAGAGCTGAATAAACAGCAGGTTTTCTTTTCTTTTTCTTTCTTATCTTTGCTTTTTCAAAAAATTCTCCTTTATTCAAGCCCTAAATTAGTCTATAGATTAACGTCACACAGCTTCTTAATAAAAAGTAACTTTAAGGTTTTACAGTTGCATATTGCAAATGCTTTCTATTAAAAGGAAATTTTATTCAAAACCTTTAAAACTAAAAATTAGAGAATTCTAATATCACATAAGACTATATAATACCAAGATAATTGGATTTTAATCCAAAATGCACTGAATGCTTCTATGTAAATTAAACTCCTCAGAAAATTGAATTTTTCATGGACTAAGTTTAAACATGACTTTATGTTTTATTCCTATTGCAATAGTGCAATTATATGTAGAACAAAATGGGTAATAAGCATGGCATTTAATTTATGCAAACATTTTGATTTAGCAAAAATTCTAAAATGGGTAAAGCTTTTTAAAAGAGCATATATTTGCTTAGTATCTGAGGTAAGCTGTCACCTAAACTCATATTTGGGAGAAAGGTAAATATGTTTTTATAATTGTTATAATTTAAATAATTAATACCTTATAGATAAGTTCCTGCAAAACTATTATATTACTGCAAATTATGTACATGTTTATAATTGTTCTAATTAAACAAACATTATGGATCTCCCTTTTAATTTATAAATTAAAGATATATATATTTAATATCTAAAATTTGATATATTTTAATAAAATATTTTAAAATCTTATTTTAATAGTAATCTGAATATATTTTCTGAAAAACCTAATTATGTTTAAGGAATTTGCAAAAGTACAATACCAAAATAATTCATACTGAGATGAAGACTCTTGAAAAGATAAAATATGTATTTTCCCAATTCATAATAAATAAAAGTTGAACAGTTAAAACTAATAGGTGTGTATATGTTAATAATTAATATGTGTGCATATGTGGATATAAATGTAATAGGTAAACCAATATCTAATTTTAGACAATGAACAAAAGAAAATTTCATCAGTCAATATAAAATCATTTAATTCCTCTAGTTAGAAAAAAATTATTTCCTCTTTTTAACCAATGATAACGCAAGTTATAATAAAATAAAATTGTAACAGAAACTTGTTTGTACTATAATACAGAGTGTCGCCCTTTTATTAATCAAGTCACCTTATTTCTGAGGTATAGTTTTCAACAAAAGATAGCTATTAAATTCAAGAACTGAGAAAGATTTAATTTAGAAACAGATTTTGAATCACCATAATAAAAGTTCTTAATCAGCAGTTATAAACGCATTTGATGCATTTAATTTTTGATGCATGTAACTTTATTTTTCTCACTATAATATTAATAATGGCACCCTAACTATAGCAATGCTAGTTACTGCTATTAATAAAGGAAATAATAATTTAAAATTCAATTCACTTTTACATTTATCATATTCTTTTGAATTTTTATTCTTGTAGGTTTTATAATAGTATATTTATATCAAGGAACACATTTTTAATAAATGTGAACTACTTGCATAATTAATTATGAGCACTAATGAAAGCATTTAACAAATAATTTAAGCTTTGCATTCATTAGCAAATTCTTATCCTCTGTAACTACATTTTGTCTACACTCAAGAAGAGTAAGAGCTGTTGCATGATTGGTTCTTTAACATATCCCAAATATCTAGAAGATTGCTTGGCATATAATAATAGTAACTCTTGTTTTTTGTTGAAAAATAAGTAAAATTGTATTTAGTGTTTAGGAGATTCCTGATGGTTGGTACTGCTCCATTTCCTTGATCTATAGTGTTTATAAACCAAAATCTTTCCATCTTCACATTGGGCAGCATTTGAATTCTTTCCAATTTTTGTTATTACACTTAATGCTACTGTGAACATCTTTGTACGTGTATCCTTAATCAATCAGATGAGTTTAAGAAAGTGTGTATATATGTATCTATGTGTGTTTGTATGTGTGTATGCATTGATTTATTGTAGTTACCTCTTCAAGTCAAAATGCATGTATATTCCTATGAAAGTATACTTGTGCAGTTCAAGCTACAACTACCAAGAAATCTTGTGGTATCAGCAAATGAGCTTTAGGCATAGTCTCCCATTTTATAGGTAGTTATTTTGTTTTTTTAGACAATTTTGCTGGATGCCTCTTTCAGTTGTCATCTGATTTCTGGGAGGACTTGTTAATCTTCTTTCTCAGTATTTCTGTGATCCTAGCATCTGAACTGTTTAATCCACATCTCTAGGCTTGGTCATTTACAAGTCTCTAAGATCAAATCTGGCCTCAGTTGAAGTGAGATATAAACTATCTCATATTATCATTCATTGCCTTATATATGAGCTGTGTATTTCCAAAGATGATAGGGATATTATACAAAAACAAAACTAAAAATTAGGAACATACATATTAATGGAGCACTCAGAAATAAATAATAATATAAAACAATTCAACAGCTTAGGAGGTTCACCTATTAAAAATTATAATTGTTCACATATTTATAATTACTTGAGGGAAAAAGAACAGGCCATATGGAGGTTGTGGGTAGGGGTAATTTGTTTTGTTCAGATTTTTAAAAATTTTATTAAACATTGGTTAACTTTTTATTGCTGAGGCAGCTGACTTCCATACCACAAAGCATAAAACAGCAAATTTTTTCTTGTAAAACATTTTAAGAGCAGATGTTACTAGACACTTAATCATAAAAATATGTCCTGACATTTGACATAGAGTTATATTTTATAACTCAATTGTGTTTTGTATTTTCTAATTCCAGTAGTAGAACTAATTTTGTTAATAATATGCACACCTAATATAAGATGTCATACTTGAGTCCAATCATATATTGGAATATGTAGTAAACGTCTGGATATATATGGAAAATTATCTATTCTTGGATACCTTCATATAAGATTTATATAAAATGTCATCTTAGTAGTGCTCTGTGCTTTGGTTTGGCCTTCTTAGGAATCTCTAAGGAAATACACAAACTAGTTAAAAAAATAGAAAGGTAGGCACTGATTGCCATGATTCTAAGGTCAGTAGAAGATGTTTCTTTGCTGGCAGGCCATCTGACAGAAGAGATAAATCATTCAGCCCCTACATGGCAGCTCAAGCAGAGCTCAAGAGATTATTTCTATTTTACAAGGTTAATCATCACATTAGAGAGATCTTTGCTCTTTAACGTATTTCTTATCCAATTTTGATTTAATTATATGAGTCCAGAAACTCATGCAAATAAATGAGAATCAAAATATTCTGGAAGTAAAAATAATTTCTTCTAAAATAGATATATATTAGATATAGATATATGATTAATTATCTAATTTTTGTTAACCACTGTTCGAAAATTAAAATGTAAAATTTCCCTTTTAAATTCTATTGCTAATTATAATTTTTAGATTTTTAAATATTTGTTTCAATTATAGGCATGTTGATATTATAAAGTCATAGGGCAATCAATTACATTCTGGATATTTGAAGGGAAAGCAAATAGTAGGGTGGATATATGCATTAGCATGTACCCATTCAGAACTACCAGTACTTTGCCCCTGACAGAATAGTGGGTTTTGCAAATAATATTTCTTCTAATTCTACTCTCCAGATGTTAACTACTGAAGTGGTTTTGATTAATATAGATTAATAATTTCTAATGTTCATAAATTAGGATATAAGATATAGCAAATATAGTGAAAATAAAATTAAGTATTACAAATATTCAGATGAGGGCAAATGATCTTTAGGGAGCAAAATTATTGGTCTATACTTTGTAACTAAGGAGGATATCTTAGTAATAGAAACTATACAGCTGAGAAGAAGTAAAATTTTAGTTGGTCATTGCGTGAGAATTGGCAGATCTGCTAGCCAAACCAGCATGTAGAAATTATTGAGAAAGTGATAAGAACATTTAACAAATGTCAAAGATGGGGATAAACACAATAGTGATTAAAATATGTTATTAATTGCAAAAAAGAATAAACAGCTCCCTACTCCCTATTTGAGCTAGAGCCTTCCTTTTTTAAAATATGTTTTAATGTATGGTGATGGGATAAACATTAGAAAGTAATGGAGGATGTTAAGAAGAAAAGAATAAGTCAATGCAAGAGCAAATATACTGATGCTCTAATTTATTTCTTTTTGACAGTTATTCTGTAACTTCAAGTTGATTTGGATTTATCATATTCTGGTTCCCAAAATACAAGTTGGTTCTATTACATATTTCAGTGCCCTTGAAAATTCAGAAATAATAGCTACACGTCTATCTATATCTACTTCTACATCTTCATCTATCTATATTAATATGTATCCCCCAAAGTATATATCAAAAACCTACAAAAATGAATTTTTTACATTTACAAAAATGCATCTTTTTCAAAAATAAGCAATTTATTAATAAATAAATGTGTAAGATAAACAGCATAATTATTCACACTTTAATATGAAAAAATCGTAATGTATTATTTTACTGAAACTATATTTTAATTCCTGTCATAGCAATCACTACAAAAGCTTAATCTAATCCAAATGACTTGTTATTTGAGCAAATCGAATACATTTAATGTGAAAGCATACTTCTAAAATTTTTCAGACTTAACTGTGACTACTTCCAAGGAGAATTAAATTCCACAAGAGGGCATATACTTTTAGCAATTTACTTTTTTGATAGATGAATAAAAGTAGCTGCACGTAATATTATGTGTCAGACAGACTGGAAGATGGCCCCCTATCACCCACCTCTGGTAATTCATGCTTTTCTGTAGTCCCTTCTATAATATTCAGGACCTGCAACTTCTAGCCAATAGAATATGGAAAAAGTAATATGATGTCATTTTCATAATTACATCACATACAACACTCCATCTTGTTAGTAGACACATGCTAGTGACTTTCCTTGATGGCTTGATTAACTAAGTGACCATATTGTGAATGCCATGTGGCAAGTAACTGAGGACATCACTAGGAACTGAGGATGTCCTACGGCAAGAAGCTTGGACATTCAGGCCCACAAAAGCAAGGAAATAAACTCAGCCAGCAACCTGAGTGATCATTGAAGCCAGCCTCCAGATGAATATGTAGTGCAGCCCACTCTTTGATTGTAGCCTGGTGAGATCTGAAACAGATAACCCATCTAAGCCACGCCTAGACTCCTGAGCCAGAAACTGAGATAATAACGAATGTTTATTTAAACTGCTAAGTTTGTGGTGATTTTTTATAGCAATGTAAAACTCACACATATCCCAGTGGAGACATTTTCAAATCTATCCATTGACAGACATGCTTTATGTGCCTGTTCTATGTGAATCAAGGACCAGGACAGATGAGCAGCAGCAGCAGTGACTGAAATACAACTCCTAATCTTGCTGTGACAGGCTGATCCCTTATAAAATTTTTCTTAAACTTCCCCCATTTATTTTATTGATAATTTTTGCTTGAATCATTAATTTTATTAGTTGCAATTTATGATTTCATGGTGCATGATTTCTTGGTTGCAAATGATGATATTCAGATTCTCATATTCCTTCCACATTTATCAGTTTAATTTCTTTTGTAAAGCTAACTTTCTCTCACCAGCTAGAGTTATTCGATTATTTTGAGATGAAGCATAAATAAGAAAGGCAGACCAAGTGCTTCATTTTCCTCTGTAATTGCCCAATTTTATAATAAAAAGCTATTGCTTAAATGGCCAAGTTTTGTTTATGTAATCTTGTTCTCTTTTTAGAATATTATAAACATCATGGATTTTATATGTATATTCAATTAATTTCATGTATTATTCACAGTCATTGTTTTTTATGTAAAAATTTGGGGCCTTCATCTTGATACTTTCTCCTTCAACGTGCTTCCTTGCTCTGGCAGCTTAATCACCTTTTGACATAAGTTGTCCCAGAGTCATCATTCTTCTAAAGAGCCCTGTCTCTTGTGGGAAATCAGAGTCCACAGTTTGGGACTTACCTCCTGGCGTTAATTGCTATTGAAAGATTATTGCTTCTTGTCCTTCTGAGTGGACGGAGGTAAGAAGTACATATTTTCAAAAAAACTTGGGATCTCCATTTCAGTTTTAATATTTCAGGGATTTTACTTAATTCCTTCTATTTTATTCTGAAAATCTTTTGTGTAATCCCTTATTAAAAGATAAACTGAAGCATATTAAAAATTTTAAGAGTTTATTTGAGCAGAAAGCAATTAGAATGTAGTGCCAAACTGGAAGTGGTTATGAGTGCTTCACAGACCGGAGCCAAGGGAAAGAATTACACAGAAAAAGTGTGGAAGCAGGAGAAAGGAAATTACTTCATTGGCTGTAGCTTAAATCCTAGATAGCTGTTTGCAACTGGTGCATTCGCTATGGAAAACAGTATGCAGGTTCCTCAAAAAACTAAAAATACACCTACCATATGATCCAGTAATTCCACTTCTGGGTATTTATCCAAAGAAAATAAAAGCACCACTTCCAAAAAATATATGTAACCTATGTGCACTGGAGCACAACTTACAAAAGGCAAGATATGGAAGCAACCTAAACATTCATCAATAGATGAATGGATAAAGGAGATGTGTGTGTGTGTGTGTGTATAATATTATTTGGCCATAAGGAAAAATGAAATCTTGCCATTTGCAGCAACATAGATGGACCTGGAAGATATTATGCTAAGTGAAATAGTCAGACAGAGCAAAACAAATACCATACGATTTTACTTATATGTGGAATCTAAAAAACAAAACCAAAGAACAAACCAAACAGAAACAGACTCATAGATACAAAGAACAAACTGGTGATTGCCAGAGGGAAGCAGGGTGGTGGACAGATAAAATAGATGAAGAGGATTAAGAGGTACCAACTTCCATTTATAATATTAAGTAAATTCAGGGATGTAATCTACAGCGTAGGGAATATGGTGAATAATATTGTAATAACTTCATATGGTGGTGGATGGTAACTGGGCTTATTGTGGTGATCATGTCATAATGTGTAAAAATATCGAATTACTATGTTGTACATTGAAACTAGTATAATATTTTATGTTAACCACAAATCTATTTAAATTTTTTTAAAAATATGTTTATTATTTTGAATATCTTGTATATTCTATACCTATTCTTTCCTATTCCTTCTATCTTTTGGTTTTATCAGGCTTTTCTTTGATTTAACCATATAGTTTGTAATCCATAAATGATATCATTTAACCCTGCATGTTTTAAATTCCGCATAAAAGATATCAGCTGGTGCCTCTCACATACATGTGTGTACATTAAATACACAACTGAAGCATACTCCTATTTCACATGTGTTTACTGTATGAACATAGAGTAATAAGTCCTCTACTGGATATATCTCAGGGCTAACTTTCCTCCCATCTGAGTTGGAATGGAAGCAAATCTCCCTTTCACCTTGAAAGGAGAGAGATGTAATGAAACCATCTCTTTACTGAATTCTAAAGCAGACAGCTGCACCTTATAATGGATATTCCAAGTTCTTTCTTCTGCTCCCTAAGGTTAAACAGTAGGGAAAATCAACAGCATCCTGATATGTACTCCTAGTGAGAGGTTCAAAAAGTAATGTACACCGAAGTTTTTTATTTAACACTCAGGTTTAACCAAAAATGCCAAAGCACCTTACTATACTCTTCACTATAGCCTTTCTGTGGAAGGCAAAACTACCTCTAATCTCAGAGAAATACACGTGCTTGGCATGCCAGTCCAGGTTTACCAGTCACCGTGGAGTGGATCCCAAAGGGGCAGTATGTTTATTTTAATAACTAATTTAATAATTGTTACCAAAAAAACCCTTTCACATAACCAGAATCTTTTTGAGATGCTAGAAATTCTTTCAAAATGAAGAAACAGAAAGCAGCTGGTCTAATATTTTGTCTTAGTAATGTTTTAGATTGCAAGTGGCAACAAATTTACCTCCAACTAACAGAAAAAAATGATTGATGTTTCCTCACTGAACCAATTCTTTGATGCAGAGGTACTGGTTACTACAAATACCTGACTCATACCCGTGACCAAAGGGCAGGGCACTGAGTTTAAAATCTCCTATTGTAACAACATCACTGGCGTTGAGAAATATTTCCTAAAAGAAGGGGAAATTCTGCTGGCGTGCTCGATTGTCCTGGCTCAGAGACTCAGGATCAAAGTTGTTGGTACTGTCCTCATCCTATAACCTAACTCAAAGGTGGAAAATATTTTGTCCAGCTGGGTAAGGTATATGAGGCCATTGTAACTGAATGTTCTGTCTGTGTGATTCTGCTTTGTAAGTTTTGTTTTGTCTTTAGCAACAACCTTCATTTGAATCAATTCTAAGTTGCAAGTGCTCTAGTCACCCCTGTGAACATGGTGCAGGGCTTTCTTTTTCAATGAATGTTCTCACTTTCTCATCCTTCATGTTATTGATTATACTGGAATATTTCCCCTCGGATTCTCTATGACAAAGGTATGGTCCATTCCTAGATGCCATGCAGAGACAAGGGGCTTAACCTAAGCAATTTAATGTTAAGGAAACTCAATTTTAAAAAGATATTTTCAAATCCTTTAAGCCAATATGACTGACAATTCTTGATTCCTAGGTACCAGTGTGATACCACTGCAGATAAACACACCAGAGAAAGAAATGAGAGTTACTTTCCCACTTTTTCCCACATGAGAGTGGAGGAAATGTTACTTTTCCTTCTCTGTTCATACCTATGGAATATTGTCTTAAAGATAAATAGAAATATACCCATACAAGTGCAGCCTTATAAAAAGAGAAACAGTCTCATAAACAAATGATTTAATGCTATGTGCTTATTGTTAATTAGCTTGGGGAAATGGGATCTGTTGACATAGTTTTTAATGACCTTTTAAAATGGTTTTGCAGTCACTGGTCTGTTTAAATAAAGGTCTCTTCACTGGCTCAGTGTCTGATCTTCCCACGGACTGTAAATAACTATGTCATATGTATAACTATGTCTAACATCCTTTCACAATTTAACTAACTAAAGTCCAGCAATTAAAATTCTTCATCCCCTTTTTAGTATTACCCTTAAATTTTACTTGCAGGTTTTATTATATTCTTTGATAGAAGTATTGCAACATTCTCTGCATTCTTAAGTAAAATATTAGAAATAACTATTTCTAGAAGAACACGGAGTATGAAGAAAATAGTGCCAGTCTCTCTCTTTGTACACACACACACACACAGAGAGGAATTTCAGTGTATGTTTCATTCATTGAGGAAACTTTCAGCATCTCAGAATTTTCTATATAATGAATGTAGACATAAATATAATGGGCTTCTTGTTCCAGTAATTAGTAGCTTTAGACTTATTTTTTTACCTCCCTTAAAGCATTTTTGTTGCTCTCTTCTTAAAGTAATGAGTTAATCAAATGTATTACCTTATTGTTCTTTACTCAAAAATACTCTGAAAGATTTGCCGTTTGATCCTTTTGATGTGAAGGTTAAATTTTGGATGGAGACATGCTTCTGCTTTCATATATTATATAGGTTAGGTTTTGTTTCTCTATTTTAAAAAGTGCACTCACATGCATGCTTTTTATTACCTGTTACTGTAAGTTGTTTTTATTGAGGGGATAGGCCTACTTTATTCATTATTGGGAAACTTGCAAATATCCAAGTCATATTTTGTCAGCTGTCCATTCAAGTAAAAATAGTTTCATAAAAATTCTCCTGTTCAACTCACAATTGAATCACACAAGTTCTTTTCTTGTGAGTGATGAGCTTTATGCAGACTTCTTATTTTCACGTGAAGACTATTAAAACAATGTTTGCACAGGGGCCAGAAATTAATAAAATTAAATTAATAATAATAGTTAATAAATTTTCATCTTAATAGAGTTTCACCAAGATCACTCTTAAGTGAAACTGACATTTTCCCCTGGACTGCTTAGGGGTAAAAAATACAATGGCTATTATAACTGTTTGGTTTTACTGCCTTAATACCTGCGAAGCTGCCTGCCAGCAATTTTACCTACCACTGTTTTTGCATCATGAGCGTAAATGTCAACAGTGAAAACAGAAATACTGTCTGACTATTGTAAGGAAAATAGTTTTGACCTCTCACCCCCTGAAGTGCCCAGTTGACAATCAGAGATTTGTAGATCACATGTTAAAAATAACTGGTCTAGGGAACTTGACTCTATCTGTTGTTCTGCAGACTTGCAATATTTGAATATTGAGTAGCTTTTGTCCCTGAAGTATTTTTTTTTTCTTTTGAAATTGTCTTGGCATAATAAAACAGAAGTTTGTTTCTTACTGAATCCCAGTTGTTATGAGATGGGTGCAACCTCAGGGTAGTCGTTCCCTACTTGGCAGCAATCCTGGCTGCTTTGTTTATGTAGCAGCTCCTCTCCAGACACATTTCACTGGGGTAAGGTTAAAAAAAAAAAAAAATCAATGACGGTTAAAACCCTTGGTCAGAAGTGACACACTTTATTTCTACTAATTATCTATTGGCTAGAATTCAACATAGGACCCATCTAACTTTTGAGTCATTGGAAATGTAATGTTTGCAATGCCCAGACAATAGGGAGAATCAGATAAGGGCACCAAAACACTCTATTCCACCTCATTGTGCAGTCTTTTGTTAAAAGTTTTTGGAGTTTCAGTGTGTACCAGAAATTTTGCTGGGTATTTTTGATAAGAGATTACAAGAGGCAATAGTTGGCCTCACTTGAGGGGGAGGTGAGGATGAATAGATAATATAATAAAATAATCAAATGTGATATATGTTCTAACAAAGTGAAGCTTATGCAGTGTTTCACATGCTACTGAGATGCAATGTAAGAAGAGCACAGACCCACTCATTGGCTTTGACTTCCTGGAGAGATGTTAACCTTTACATGAGTAATCTCTGTGGAGCCATGGTGATTAAATTGAGTTCTAAAGAAATAAAGAATTTGAGAAAGTTATAAGGAAGATATATCTATAGGGTAACTTTAAATGAATTGAGGAGATAATTTCAAGAATTGCCTTAAAGAAAATGAAGGGCCAATGTGTTTGGTAAAATCATGAGAGAGCAGGAAAAGCCGAAAGTAATTAAAGTGGGGCCAACATAAAGCCTGCTTTCTGCATTGTTGGACATTGACATCGTAGTTTTTGGTGAAATGCCAGTTTCCAGATGCTAATCAAATTATTTCTTTAAAGTTTTCTCTTTTTCCTTTTCCTTTTCAATATCAGCTATGGATGCTAAACATGAACTTGAATGTCAAACCCTTGCTTTACTTTGATCATGGATGAGGCATTGTTTGGCAAACAGACTTGAAGTTTAAACTCTCAACAGAGTCTTTCTGCTGAAAGAGGAGATGTATGCTCCTCTGTCAGGCAAACAACAGAAGGGGTTTTGTGTAAGGCCACATAAGCATAAAAATGGCAGATGCCTTTACTTTCAGTAGCTTAAAGTGTTCAGTCTGAACAAAGCATTCATCATTGGGCATACAATGAAGACTTCTAGATGTCAAAGGAAGAGATGGTTGGATGATTAGGGTGCCATTTCATCAAACAATAGAGTAGTTTCATTCACTTTCAGTATAATTGTCTTTTTTTTCCTTAAATTTCATGACACTATCTCTTCATTTTCAACAAAACAAAGAACAAAGCCTTTGATTGTAAGCACTATTTTTAATCATTGTTCAAACAGGAAAAAATAGGTTAATAGTTAGTCAAGTAAAATGGCATCAATAAATAAAGTTTGCCTTGCTATTCAAGTGAATTTTTAAAGGGAAAATCATTATCTTTATAAGAAATGTGTGTAAACATTTTTAATACAAAATTGCCTGTTATCAAAGTTTATGTCTCTGAAACTTTGGAAAATATGTTGAAATTTAAGATAAAGACAGAATAAAACTGCAGTTGTTACAGTATGATGTCAAAATACATGGATTCTGTGAGAATGAGACATTTATTTTCATGTATATCTATAAGGTTGTATATGTGTGTTTATGGGTTTTCATTTATATAGAATAATAATTTCTTGATTTCTATGATCTATTGATGAATCTCCTGTTAAATTGAATATGATGGAAGACTAAAGTTCTCCTGTTTCAGAAAAAATTAACTAATAACCTGTTATCACTTCAGTAATTTCTGTCTTTTATATCAAATCATAATCAACTCATCCTTTATTTCTTCAGTCTTCAACTACTGCATATATATATATATCCAGCAATTTGTTTTCTTTTGCCAGAAAGTAATATTCTTTTTCAATTCCTGATATATCAACATATGTCAATATATATATGTACAATATTTAAGTAAAATTACTAGCAATTTGGTTAATCAAGTTGTTCTTACAGAATGTATTTTTCCATTACTGCATCATTGCCATTGGTGTTATTTTCACTAACTCCATTATATTGCAAAGATTGAAAAATCTTGGAATCAGACAGACTTGTGCTATCTTGTACTTACTAACTTTTTACCTTGGATACATTGCTTAACTGTGATACAGAAAGTGGAGTCAGTTCTACCTGGCTGACGAAGATTACTTCTTGAATAGCATACAAAATATTTCAAAAAAGAAGAGATACATTAAACATTCAATAAATCATAGCTGGTATTTTTGAAGTGGGAGGAAAGGGGACAGGGCACAACCAATGAAGGAATGACACAGCAGTTGAGGACAGGACAAACTGGTTAGAGCTAAGATGGCATAAGATTCGACTTCCAGTAGACCACCTCATGAGACATCCACGGGTGCCATGACATTTCCTAGTCTGAACATAAAAGGTCAAAAAGTGTGTGGGAGGCATTTCCTGGAAATCCTCACCCCTTCCTCAAAGTAGTTGGAATAATCCTCCTACTTATTAGCATATGAAATTACCGAGCCCATTAAACCTAACAACTCCACACCTCCTGCGTGGTTGCTCTGGCTCTGGCTCTGTCGCTCTCATTCTGTCACTCTCACCTTTCAAAATGGCCCGCACTATGTCTACAGAGTGTGTATCTACTATTACTTTAAACTAAACATCCCACACCTCTCGGTTTCTCTCCCTCTCATCTTTCTGAGATGGCCCACATTTTGCCAATGGAGTGTGTATCTCCTAAGCCATTTTCCCTTCTGAGTCAGACAGATTGCACTCTGTCTATGGACTATGTATCTCTCTAAATAAACTTTCACTTTACCACGCCTTGCTCTTGAATTCTTTCCTGTACGAGGCAAGAACCTGTTCTGCCCCAACATCTTTCCTACTAGTATTGCCTTTGAACTTGAAAAATAACAGGCTTATCCAGAATAAGACCATGAGAATGTAAAGATATAAGAAGGGGATACTCCAGAAATTTAGTCTTAAAACATATTTGCATCAATTTAGGCATTTACCATGTTCTTTCCTCAAGCATTACTAACAATATAGGAAAATAAAAATGATAATAATATGAAGTATGTACTCATAGTAGGGGAAATAGGAAAGAAAAAAATGGCAGAGAGAAGCACAGTAAGGGTTTTAGTAAAGAAGGTAAAAATAAAAGCTAAGGGCTTTCACAGAACAGTAATAATCTGAAGCAAGACAATTCTGTGAAATCCCAAAAAGAGATAGCAGAAATTGTAAGAATTGTGATGAATTTGAAGAATAGAATCAAATTTTGTATGTGGAGAAATTAGAATTCTTCTGAATTACCTCCCTAATCAATACAACTAATTCAATCTTCCCAAATCCACAGGAAACATAATACTTAATCTCTGGAGCATATAAACCGGAGAAATGCTGGATTTAGGTATAAGCAATAAAAATGGGGACGTTAATGTTATAAGCTGAAATCTGCTCCATAACAGCAAGAAGCATAGCAGTTTTCCCAAATTTCAGTACCAGGACATTGTCAGTAAATAGTATACAGCTAAAAATATATACATTTAAAAAAAAAAAAACCTGAAATTTTCCAGAGAAGTAAATAAACCTGGACATTTAGAGATCTTATAATGAGGGGAAATATTTAACCTGATAACTCTGGAGCACAGACCCCAAACATATAGCTAACAATAGGTTATTATTTTAAATACATAATCAGAAAGCCTAAGCTTACTAACTATTCAGGAAGTGACACCAAAATGAAGACAGACACTAAACATAAACAAAAATAAAAATATTTAAAGGTTATAGAGACAATGTAGAAAGCACAACTAAAATTAAACAAAAATAGGTCTTCAGTGAGATAATAAACAATATTGAATCTGAATCATTCAGGAGAGACTGGTTAGCCCTCTTGTAGGCATAAAACAACAACAACAAACAAATAAAAAACTTCAGTAGCTTAAGAAAATAAAAATGTGTTTATTTACTTTATTACTATTATTAATATTATTATTATTGTTTAGTATTGCTGTGGTGCTGGTAGTAGTAGTATAGTAGTAGTAATGTTGCTTGAAACTTCAGTCTTGGGATAGAGGACTCTCAAAGGCACAGAGTAACCATGTTGACTGAGGTTCCAGCATCGAATAGCTGCACCACTGTTATACACGATTTTTCATCACCTGGGTGGGAAATGATAGTACTGAGTTCTTCATCAGGAACTATATGCTCAGAAACAAAGGGAAAACACCTCAGTGCTTGCTACAACCTACTGGATGGATCTGGTCATATAGTGCTATCCATCTTTAAAGAAAATAAGAAAGTAGGATCCTTCCATTGACTTGAAAAGTAAAGAAAACTGAATATGGTTAAGCATTTGAAGTTTCTAACATAATTTTAAGTATGAATATGATTCTAGCAATTAAGAGGTATCCCAAAATAAGATAATAGTGTTTGTATTTTGTAATTGTGACAGACAAAAGCAAATTCAGTTGTTAGAATGGAAAGTAAGATGTGGAGATCTCCCAGATTGCAGATTTATACTAAATAAATTGCTATAATAAAAGATAAATAGGAAATTAGAAATCTCAGAAAGAACAATACAAAGACAGATGGAGTCATCAAAGAAATAATGCGTAGAAACAACATCTCTAGATTGAAAGGGCTCATTTTCATTAATGACTGATGACTAGAAAGACATACTCCAAGATGTTTCATTCTAAAATGGTAGAACAGTTGTCTTGGGAGAAAAAAAATTTTCAAAATAATTGTAATGACAATGAGATGTCATTAGTACTCTCAAATGTAGCATGGGATTATAGAAGATAATTGAGTAGTCTCTTCAAATTTCTGAAAAAAATGGTTTTGAAATTGTTAAACTATTACCAATCTCCTTTGAAAGTACAATAAAGACATTTATAGAATGAAGAAAAAAAAGTAAAAATTGCCTCCCTACCTCTCCCTTTTCCTATGAAGCTACTAGAAGTTGAACTTGAACAGCGTAGGGAATTAATTTTTGTGAAGAGAGAGATACATGATAAGGAAGTAAAAGAAAATCCTGTAGGGTAAAGAGGAAGTCTCACAGTGAGACTCAATGCACAGAGTAGAGTAAAATCAATCTAGTTGAGAGCAGGAGACTAATATGCTGGAGAAGGAACGGCCACACATTAAAACAGTAGCAACAGAAAAGAACAGCAACAAAAAATTGGGGAGAAAACAAAGAGGAACTGATACAGAGTATTTAGAACTGTATGTGACCATTCAAGGGAAAACAAATATTGAAAACATGAATAGTCTGTATTTAATAATATAAACATTTGTATATATATATATGTATATATATATATACACACACACACCAAAATTGTTACAAACATATAGGATAGGCTGTGGAAAGAGTAAGCCACGTGAAGAATTTAAAACAGCTAAATATTAAAGCACCACTAAGAAAGTAAATAGATAAGGTCAAAAACTAATTAGATTGTGTATAAACAAAGTATTTAGCCATGTAAAAGCAAAATAACAGAGAAATAGCTAAAAGAGTTGAACATAAATGGTTCAAAGTTGTGGAACTAGTAGAACTAACTATGAAATAGGAAACAGCTATATTTTATTATATTTTTAAAAAATTACATAGATAGTTTGATGTGGGTTTGATGGAAACGAGTTTATTAAAAACATAAAAATATACAGAGTTAAAAGCTATTTTTTGAGAAATGCCTGCCATGACTCCTAAAAATATAAGGTGCTTCCTTTTTATGTTTCTGTGGTAAATTATACATAAAATGATGATGATGTACTAAATTAAATGGCATTGGGAGTAATATTCTACAAAGAATAAGGAGTTGAGTAATGGCTTATGCTGAATCTTGGGTAGCTAGCTAGACTAGGGATAGAGCATTCAGGAGGACTAGTAATGGAGTGTTATTAAAAGGTAGAATACCCTTGAATTTCTTCAGTTTTTAAAAAAATACATGGAAGAAATTGGTGGGAAGAGAGTATAATTGTCAACTGAAACAAATCCAATTTAGTAATTAAAATCCCGTGGCATTACTTCCTACTCAATAGATTAATACAGAATATGGCAAAAATATGGCCGCAGGCCAAATATGTCTCCTTTTTTGGAAATAAAGTTTTGTTGAAACAAAGCCATAGCCATTTATTATGCATTGTCTATGACTGTTTTCATACTATAAGTCACATTGATTATTTCATACAGAGACTGGCCCAGAAAGCATAAAATGTTATATACTACCCTGTGCTTTACAGAAAAAGTTTACTAATCTCTGAACCGGCTAGCACATCAGTGATTCCGTTTGCTTTCACATATTTAGCTTGCTGAATTTTCAGATACATATGAAATAAGTTATCTGAAAAAGGGTTGCCATAATTATCCTTAACACTTCAGTAAATGAGCATGTTTATTTGAATTTGTATATTGACAACTAGGCAATATTTCTTATTAAATATATCAAAATAACAGTTACAAGATGATAGTGTTTTGGTAACAAGGTGTTACATTTTGTTCCATCTTCGTCTTCATTTTGAGCTCATTTCTGCAGGAGCTAAACAAAAAAAGTTAACATGTTAAACTTGAACAAAGAAAATCAGCGCTATTGTTCTAAAATCAATCGTCTTAAATTCCTCCAAATAGTTAAAAAGGTTGATAACATAAGGAGAAGAAAGAAATGTTTTTATTAAATGTCTATATATTGGTAAAGATGAATTCTAACTGTATATATTGTCCCCAGGGGACTTTTATTGAAAATACTCTAATTCAATATACATGGCCAGCAAACACGCCAAACTGAAAATTCTAAATATAATGATGACCTTTAAATTCTTTAAGTTGTACATTTTTTGCAAGTCTAAACTTTCTCATCTGTAAGTAACTATATTGAAGTGTTCAATTCACCTCCTCATACTGTCAAGGTTATAGTTACTCTGGTTTGCACAGTAAAATGTAAATGTTCAGAAAAAATAGTGTGTTTGATTTTAATTGGTTGACTGTGTACTTGGCTAGTCACTATCAAATTTCTCAGCTTCAGATAGAATCGGTCCGACTGATTCCATGTTATAGAAAAGCAAAATTGAAAATGTACTTCTCATTGAAAATGACAAGCATTGTAATAACTAGCAAAATTAGTTCCCAAACTCTTTGTATCAAACTTCTAAATATTTAAGAGAATTATAGGTCTATTAGATCTCTTTCTTTTGTGTGGAAACACAATGTAATGGACTGGGTTTTTAAGAGGGATGACATAGTGACATTTCCCAGGTAGAGGCCCCACTAGGAGTGATGCAAGAGGTGCCACTGTTAGCCATGGCCTCGTCGAAATACACTCATCCTGTACACCATAGAGTCCATTGCTTTTAGCATCTTTGTCATGAAATCAGCATGTTATTGTCTACCACTCTGTGTTTATCAATTCATTTTTCAAAAACACTTTAATCATACCAGACATATGTGCCTTTTACAGAAGCCAGAAAGCTATTATCTATGCCTGAAAATTTGTTGGGGTAAACTACTGTTGCTGAGTTTGTCCAAGTCTTTTCCATAATATATTTTACTATGTGAAGTATGTTAAACTGATGGCAAGGCAAACAAATAATAATAATAAAAGGCTATCTTTTAATTTTAAATATCCACTTAATTGATAAAATCATAAATACATACAAATATAAGAACTGGTATGCAAAACTTGAGTTCTGATTTTATTTCAAGAACAGATTTTGGGAAATAAAGGAAAAGTTCAAAGAAGTAAAATGTTTTCAATTTGAATTTCCAATTCAGTAAGATAGAAGTAACATAACCTAAGAAACTAAAGATTTTGTGCCATAAAACAAACAAAAAAATCAATTACTCTCTAATATACTATAAAGATTTGCATAATGTTCAAATAGTATTGAATAATTGCTTCCTTGAACCTTAAGCTAAACTCAATTTATTTGGCTCACATGCTCCAGATAAATTATTAACAATAATTTGAAAAACATGCATTGAGAAATCTGTTCTATTTTCATTATTTTCACAAAAGCTATTAAACCTGGCTTCTGAAAAAAAGGTACATATTTGTAGCATTTAGATGTGATTAGTCTGATTAAAAAATGATGAAATGAAAGAAATATGTTTATTGAGGAAAGAAAATGGAAAGGAACACCATTTTATTTTTTGGAAATGTTATTGTACTTTTAAACTAGTATACCTATTTAAATACATTATATGTATTGTAATTATTTACCAAAGAGATGTAAGTGCTGAATTTTGCAATAAAAACAAATTATTGTTTATATAAAATTTCTAACAGCAGTCCTATAAATGAGAAACTTTTGCAGTCTTTGAAAAACTGATCTTAAATTTCTACTCATTTAAGAATGGATTCATTACATAATTTGACCTGCAGTCTTCCTACTTCAATCTCACATGGCATCATTCTATGGAAATAAAAGACAGTGTTTTTTCAGGAAGTTATTATGGTATTAATATCCATATCAAAGCCTGCTTCCTTAATTTTCTTTTCCTGATACAACTCAGACTTGTTTTTGATAAAAGGTGATGATCAAATGCTGAGACTATAATAGTGTCATATTATCTCAGTCATCAAGAAGAGAAAATCCTTTCAGAAATATAATGAGACAGTATTTCTTATATCCCACCTAGATTCATTTTTGAAGAAAATTGCCCCACTCTATTTTTACAGTCTAAAGCCTTATGATGTAAAATTTCTCACTAAACTCCATAAGTCTGTAAAATATCCTCTATTACAAGGGTCCAGTATCACTAGAAACATCAATAGGTAAAGATTCATGACTATTGATTTTAAATCACAAGATTGCACTTTTTAAACTGACATGTTAACAATGTCAAACAAATACAAAAAGAAGACTATAACTACCCTATATAAATTTAAATATTTTCATCTCTAAACCTCAAGATATAAGCCTAAATAGGTAAACTCTAAAATAACCAGATTTTACTACCATCTCCAAGCCCAAGCTTCCACCAAAACTATCTGGATAATTCTAAAACAATAATGAAAAAAAATTCTAAGTATTTAGCAATAAATTGCCAGTGGGATATTAATTTTAAAAATTATTGAGTCTAAGCAGATTTTAGTAACTTTCAAAAAATTGCCACTTAAAATAAAATAAATATATATAATTTAGTGTGCAATGTCACCATTTTTTCAGAGGATATGAAAATATTTCATATTTTGTCCTTTCTCTTTTACTTCTATTTTTGTAACAAGGTATGTTTATCCATTTATCATTTATTCATGTATACATCAATTTGATTTACATATAAATGCAAAGATGTATTTTAATTTTCAAAAGCAAATTGCACAAAATAGATATAATGTATTCAATATATATAAAACACACATTGTAGAACATCTTTTATGTTTCTACATATGTGTTTATATGGACATTATCACATATGAAATAGCTTGGTAATAATAATTGGCTATAAAGTTCAGATTACTTTGGAACAAAAATTGTACTTCAAAAAAAAGTGGTTAGAGGATAATTCACTTTGTCCACATTGATTAAAATTTGTAAGAATATATCTATATATTCAATTTAAAACATTTTTGGAAAACAGAAAATAAGTATAATTTATTATTACAAATTAAATTAAAAAATCATAACTATAATCAGAACTAATAGCTTTCTAAAATGTTAATGCATTCCTGTTACGAGTAAATATATAGAACTATTAGAATAATCAGCTTTACATCTTTGCTTAAGCGTCTTCCAGCCCATCTTAGTTTTATGGGGTTCATTCACTGAAGCCAGTTTTATTTCAAGCTATACCCAAGAATGTTTTTTTATTAAATTCCAAGACATTATTGTGCTAAAATTAGACAAATTACATATTACATCAATCCTGAAGTCTCACTGCGTGTCAAATGAGATCACACAATCCTGGGATAATTGAATTTGCTGTAAAATACTGAATCTGAAAGTTCACATCAGTTCAGAGTCAATTATCCATTCTTTCCCATGATGAGAACTCTTTTTGAATAATACATAGTTCATTGTTAATTGTAAAAAATTGTTTTCTGAAATATTAAAATACTCATTAGTTTATTTCTTCAATAAACTAAAGAATTTAAAATCATAAATATAATTTATCTGTCATTTGATCATATTATATAGTATAGTTTATTAAATAGGGCAAGTACAATATTTTGTCAAAACAAAAATCATTTTGTTATAAGTTTAAGCATTTATAGGAATGATAAGAAATACATATTTTGTGAATACACATTTGTCTTTGTGCTCTATAGTCTAGTCATCTATGTATGTATTATTTTTTAACTATTGTAAGCTTTAAATCAGGTTTTTTAGGTATAGTTAGTGTAATGGCTACATTTAAAAGCTTTTTTTTCTGATAAAGTTATTGAACACCTGATAAAGAAATTATGTGTTCATGTACAAGGAAGAAAATATACTAACAAAGAATTTAATTGAAAAATTCAACCTTCAAAAAATATATTTGCCTTCGATAATGAAGAAACTATACAAGAACAGGAAACTACAAGAACAGTGAAATTTCAGAGGAAAAAGAAGCAGAAAACACCTAAATTAGATGACTTTGGTAATCTGCTGAGTCATCTTCCTCGCTTAGTTCCATTTGAAGAAAATGAATGGAGAGAAGTTTGTTGATTAACTAGGTGCAAAAAAGAGTGTTAAAAATGTAAAGTTGTAAATTTATTTAAAATACAGAATTTTTAAACAATAAAACTATTACACAGTAGCATGAGATTCTTGGCATTGGAAGTATATAGTTTGAAGCTCTGTGAAAAGGTGAAGTAAAGGTGAGGAGAGACTTCCTACACCAAGCAAACACTTGTCATAGTTGACCTCAAACAATCCTTCAGCACAAGAGACACTGTGTCTGAATGCAGTTGGGGAATCTCTATCACAGAGAAAAGTTAGATAGACAATTAATTTATGACAGTGGAGCCAAGAACAAACAATGGAGAAAGGACAGTCTCTTCAATAAATAGTATTGGGAAAACTGGACAGCCATGCACAAAATAATAAAATTAAACCACTGTCTTATACCATACACAAAAATCAACTCCAAATGGATTAAAGAATGTAGGACTTTAAACCATAAAATTCCTAGAAGAAAACTTAGACAGTGAGCTCCTTGACATTTGAATCTTGGATAGAGAGACAGGAAGTGGCCTAAGAAAAAAGTTTGTGGTGATATCTATTTGAGTATTGAGGGGTAATGAAAAGATCCTGGCTGAAACAGAATATTCTTATAAGAAAAAGTGGATGATAAATAAAAATTAAATTTTGTGCAGTTTTATTGTGGGGAATGTTAAACACTCAAGCTAAGAGGTGTGATATAGACCTATTGAAGGTTTCAGAACAGCATCTCAGCACTCTTCCTGAGGCAGATCTATCTGATTAACCAAATCACATTTGGAAGATTCCTTGGAAAGCTGTCAATATATGTTTTTATCCTGAATTGTGACTTAAAGTCTAGTCAATCCTGTCAAGACTTCACCAAACATTGGTTGGAGAAACAAGTTTTACATATGGCTCTCCATTTAAGGAATTACTACAAATCGCATGTACTAAGGAGCTACCTTAATTGTTTTTTCCACTTTTTCCCTCTTTCAGCAGCACCTAGCAAATCACCTTTTGTAATCCAGGAAGAACAACATCCATATATCCCTTCAAGCACTGCATCCTTGTCAAGACTGACTGTAGAGGATGCTTTCTTACTTAGATGAGGATACTAAGACCCTGAAACTGAGTAGAACATTTAGTGGCCTGATGGCATGACAGAAAAAATTCCTGAGCACCTATATTTGAATGGGGCTAACTAAAATCAATGCATGCTGAAATCTCTCCACCACAGGATGTCAAACAACATGACCCTTATTCTAATCATTGAATACTCAGCACTGGCACTTACAGTTGAATGTTCATAAAAACCACCCAGGGAGTTTCTTTAAACATTTATGTTCTCATCCCACACTCAAGAATTCTGATTCAGGAGATTTGGACTGAGACCTCAGATTACTGCAATCCAGTTTGACTATAAAATGAATTTTGGAGGGAAAAATACTATTTAGTGTATTCTAAATAAATTACTAAGTCCTTTAAATTCTGTTTAATTTACTCTGAAAGACACTATATTTTCAGAATGTCTAACTTCGGGATATGTTCAGTAATTTGGCAATTAAATGACCAGATTAAGAAAAGGTTGCTCCACGTAGGCTTAAGGAAAGTTTAAGGAAAAAACAAACAACAAAGTCTTTGAGATAATTAAAGTTACATTTTGGAAAACATGGTGTGTTTCATAAGTAAAGTTTTAAATTCACATTATACTACCTCCCTGGTATTTCCTTGGTAAATCCTAGTTTCAAAATTTGACTTCAAGAAACTGACAAAGAGGCCAAGAGCCCAAAGCCAAGAGCAGCTTCATAAATGCTGAAATAATAGATGTAAGTACATTTAATCAGAAAATCCTTCAGAAACATTTTTATAAAAGTCATTCTTACTTTTGCTCTGAGAATTGGAGTATCAACTGCTGCAGGGCCCAATTACAGTTTGTGCGTGGCTTCAGGGAAATAGATATATTTTAAATTCTCTTTCCCTCACCATCATTTGTTAGGCATCATCTCATGGACAAATGTGCACCTTTAGTTTAATATGAGAAAAGATAACAAAAGTATCTCAATCATTCCAGAAAAGAGTAAAGCTTATTCAAGGGAAAATGCATTATATAGATTTAAAGATAATTTCACAGTAATGTGTATTCAAGTAGTTATTTCCAAAAATATTTTATTAATTGCATCTCTCCATTTTTATCTCTTGTTTTTGCATACTGTTTGATGAACTAGAAGAGAAAACTAATCACATAGAAGAGGTTTTTTTTAAATGATTCAGTTATGAATGTCTACTTCAATCTTTCAAGCAGATTTTTCACAAGATTTAGAGGCTCAGACAAGCCGAAATCACCATTGCATTAGGGAGGAGATCTCAGAAAAGCAGGCATGAGAATGAGGACAAAGAAAGCCTAGAAATGGGAAAGAACAACTAAAAAATATCATTACATATGTATCTTTTCTATACATCTGTATCTATATCTATATATCTCTAGCTAGAATTGCAT
This sequence comes from Camelus ferus, assembly GCF_009834535.1. Taxonomy (NCBI): domain Eukaryota; kingdom Metazoa; phylum Chordata; class Mammalia; order Artiodactyla; family Camelidae; genus Camelus; species Camelus ferus. The sequence continues at coordinate 44,295,108 of NC_045709.1, read as the reverse complement.
ATATCAAGCTATTTTCTCTATATGTGTGGATAGATATAAGCATAGATATGTATCGTTTATATACATACAAGTTTTATATGATGCAAAAAAGTTGTACTTTTGGATTTGACAGTGAATCTGATTTCATACAATACAAAGCCTTATTTTTGTAGATACCTTCATAAATGCTTAATAAGAATTTGAAAAAAAAAGTTGTTATATTGATCAGTTCAAAATGAATTTAGGCCAAAAACTCAATGAATTAATTCAAGGAGAGAAATTGATTGTAAGGTGTACTGATACATTTTCATACATAATTCATAATTTTAAAAGAATTATGTGTACTATTCCATAGTAATAAAATAATTTAAAAATAAAATTGTATCATAAATTATGAAGAGTAGTTTGTTAATAGTTCTATAATTTTGTGCCCTGATGTTCATGTACAAATATATTATATTTAATTATCAGCATGTGTGTTAAATTTACATCCTTTTATGTTTCTAAATGGTTTATTTGCCATGAGACTGTTCAAATAACTTAAGTAGCATGAAGTAGACTCTAGAAAATAAACAAAAAGATGAATCTTATTAGAGTTGATCTAAGGGAAATTTATTTGAGCTAGTCATAAAGCTTTTGGGAGCATTCAAATGCAACTTTGTGAATTTTAAATATGTTCAAATATTGCTACTGTTCCTGGGGATGTGTTTAAATGCTGTTAAATGTTTAAAATGTTAATGAATAATTTTCTTGACTGACTCTTTATTTCTCTGAATACATGCATGTTCTTCATCTGTTTCTTAAAAACATTATCAAGGGAGCATCAATAGATGGTCCAAACTTCAGTATGCTACCTTTCATTTGCTCATCATGTAATTCTTCCTAAGTAGCTCCCAAGCCTGTTTTGAATTGCACTAGTTTCTTTCAGTGAATCAGATACTGATGAAATTCAATTTAATCTATTCTAGCTTAACATTTTTAAATACTTATTTTTTTCTTTTTCATTATAATTTATACATTTATTCCTATAGATTTTTCATTTGAAAATAGATGAACTTTTTCTATTTAGTACCTGCATAGGACACAAGTCCCAAGACCACTCTCACTTCAGATACCTACTGTAAGTTTAGGGGTTCCCAAACCACCCTCACTTCTAATACAAACTGCAAGTTTAGAGGTACCCAAGACTATCCTAAAGTTTGATAATTTTTTAAAAGTGTCACAGAATTCTTCAAAGTTCTTATATTTATGGTGAGGATTTATTACAGCAAAATGATACTGATTAAAATCAGGCAAGGGAAGAGGTGCTTAGGGCAGGGTCCAGGAGAGTTCCAAGTGTGAGCTTCCAGTTCATGGAAGCTCCTAGTGCATTCATGCAAACAGTGCTTGCTTGCTTCTTCCCACAACGATATGTGGTAACAAGCATGGACTAGTGCCAACCAGAGGAGATCGCCTGGGTCTTGAGTCCAGAGTTTTTATTGGTGTTCAGTCACAAAGATGTTGTATACCACCTGCATGACTGACTTTAGTCTCCAGTCCCTCCAGATGCCAACGTGACACAACATGTTCCAAAACCTCCACCTTAATCACACGATTAGCATTCAGTTTGCCCCAACGCTCTATGGTAAACAAAGGCAATCATCAGAGTGGACAGTCTACTGCTTAGAGATCACCTCCTGGGAGCTGAGGGAAAAGGCTAGACTTCTCCTTAGCAAGATTAATACTTTACTGCACAGAACTTTAGACTCAGTGAATCATACATTTCTATGTATAGCTTGGAGAGCAATATAAAAATGCACTTACAATTTTTATTAAAACCAAAAACGTCATTATTTTTCCTAGCAGTGCTAAATAAGAAAATGTGTAAAGAATATCACCACTATTATATTAATTCTACTTCTTCCTCATCAGTTAATACATAAAGTAACTATAAGGAAAAAATTTTAGACTAGTACTCAAATTCTTGCATCTCATCACATAAAATTTGACCCTGATTTCCTAGCATATGAAGAAAATGACATGAAGAAAAAACAAACAAGAAAGTGGAATTTTAATTTGAAAATTCTGCTGTAAGAATTAGGAGACTGGAAGTCTTATCCTGGCTTTGTGACTAATTTGTTATATAATTTGGGCAAACAGATTAACCTTTCTAGAATTCAATTCACTCCTCTGTAATTAGTGAGTAGATTGAACTAGATTAATTTAAAATCCCATCAATACCTTTAAAATTCTGCATATTTATACTTCTCATGAAAGAATAAGAGTTATATATAGACTTAACCCAAAACAAAGATAAAATAAAGCCATTAAAAGCAGTATTCTTCATGTATTAAAAGGACCCAAGGAAATATCAGTAATTTGAGTCATTTTTAATATTCTCATCATGACTGTTGAACTGCTTTTATTAAAAACTCTCCCTGATACATCCTAGTGAAATAAATTAAAACATGCACACTTGAGACAAACTCTAATCAAATTAAATCAGATGATTAATGTATTTAAATATTCAGAATCAAAACATAGCCCTTTGCTCAATATGCTTGAAGGTTGTTGATTTTCCCTTAAATTTTTGCTTATATGATTTTCAACTTCATTCATAGTTAAGGTCAACAAGCTAAAATACTGTAGTACAAACACACTAATTTTTTAGATAATTCAAATGAATCTTTCCCTAGTTTAAATATGCTGCTAAAATATCAATAATAAGATGAATAATATTGAAAGATAAATACATAATATATACTAATTCCCCATTTTTTATGTATTTTATGTCCTGTCTACAGAAAGGTTTTTTTCCTCTATGTAACTTGAAATGGCATATTTATACTGGCAAGAATTTCTCAAGTAAAATATTTATTTCTGCTAAGAAAATGTTTTAGTTGAGTGTTTCCTAATAGCCCCAAAGTTAGTTTCAGTAGCAAACATTTGTTCATCCAGAAAATGTTTCCAAAATGGACTATCACTTTCAAGGGTTTTGGCAACTGTGTAGTATGGGCAGTAGGCTTAGCCAACTGTCTTTCCATCTGCTACTCCTGCTTCCCCGCAACTTTTTCCCAATCAGCCAGGAACACTTTAGAGATCACAGTGGCTTCCTGGAAAAAAGCATATTTAAACATTTGTTCCACTAAGGTAAATCAAACATTTACAACACTCCACACTTCATGCAACCTTATGAAGAAATATTACTCATTACTTGAATGATTTTGAAGTTAGTGAATGTTCTGTAACATTTGCTTTTCAAGTGAATATGTAGCTTTAAAAATAATCTATTAGGACAATAATTAAATAAAGACAAATTTAGTTCTACATATATCTAATACTAAATTAGAAATATAGAATTTCAAAGTTAAAAACCTGGTGATTAAATTTCCTGGTAAAAATCTAAAGTAGTTTGTATTTACTAACAGAATAAATTTATATGTTCACAAATATACTTACTGAGATTTTCAAAATAAAAAAAAAAAACAGGAAAAAAGAAGCAGCAAGTTTTTCCTATGATTAGGTTATTTTTCAACCATTTCTGAAATAAGAAAAAATAAAATTATAAATTAAATATTTCTGGAAATATATTAATTTATATCTATTATTTTATGTAGTTTTATTTGGTTTCTGATTTGTTTAGGTTTATGTACAAATTAATATAAAAGGTATTTTAACAAACTTATTCAATCAATCAATCAATGGGGGCTTAATAATATATAAATAAGGGTTGGGGAAAGGATACTTAAACTACATTAATTTGTACATCCATCAAAGAAAGAGGATGACAAATGCTGAGTGGAAGTGGATTTGATGCCCACTTATTTCCCTGGTCCTTTAAATTATAATACTTCTTAAAGCAAATTTGACGACTGACTGTCTCAAGCTTGTCAACAAGACTAGACTTCTGAATCTCTATCACTTTGCTTCCCACTCATACTCCTGGCTCCCTTACTCATTGCCTCCATACTTGTATACCACAAAACCATGTTGGTCTCCTTTCTTATCCATGCTCTCCTGACTCACTGAATTCAAAGCTCACTGTCCAAACTTCAAACCTATAACAGTGTAATTTCTTGATTCTAAAATGCCTGACGTGACCTGTAGTAGTTGATACAGAGACTTTTTCTTTCTGGTTTTTTTTTTTCTATTTCCTTCCTTCTTTCTTTCTCTTTTTCTTTCTTTAGAATGCTGGTATATAACCACTGTGTAGAAGGATTGGTCGTATAAATGTTTCACAGATATTTATTTTAGATGGATTATATACTGATATGGAGATGCCATACCCTTGCTCAGTAGTATGAAATACATATTCTCTTGTTAGGGTTTTAAAGGTTCAATAAATACCACAGCTCTTCCTCATTTGGATTCTGGGAAATAAAAGAATATAAGCCATGGATGGAACATTAAAAAAAATCATCAAAATTACTAATAAATCAAGGTTAGACTAGAACTTTTATCCCTCTTCAATAAGGACCTGGAATAGAAAAGTGAGGACAACTTTGTTTCTATAGAGTAGATGCCCTTACCTCTTATTGGTTCTGTGGAGAAGAGATGAGTCCTCACATTAATGATTTTTAAAAGATTAACCCCAACTGATAAAGTAGACAAATAATGCTAAAAATCAGAAAATTTGAGGAGGAGTAACAAGGTAGACAAGAAGCCAGGATATTAAAGCAAATTTCTCTTTGTTTGTAAATCAGCACTGGGAAAAACATATTCCTAGATCATATTCTCTTATCTCCCTAAGCTGAGCCTTTAACTTTATGGCCAGTCGTGAATGTAATCGTCTGCCTGACAGGAGAAGAACAGCCATTCATGAGGGCAATCCTGCACCCACATTCATGAACAACTCCTTTGAGCATTGACCTGGGACTGCTAGCAAAGAATTGCTAAAAATTCCCCTAAAAGCTGTGAAATGAGTCAGAAGAATGCATAAATAATTTTGATAAATAAAACTGATTCAAGAACATCACTCCCTAATTATTTTACTACCTATTTGTGTGAATAAAATTTCCAAAGTGTGCATCCCAACACCCTGGGCATTTCTCCAAACCCTAGACATGGTAAGACTTGACCTTTAATTCTGTCTGGTCCCTTAGTACTGATGTTCCAGAATTCCTTTTCTAAATGACCACAAGTTTCACTTCTGCTACTTTAATGGTTATTTGCTCAGGGAGGATAAACCAAGTAATATAATTGTCAAGAATGTGGATGACATCTTGCTTATATCCACATCACAGAATGACAGAAATAAATGGATTCATCAAAACACAGGTATTAAAGTAGGCTGCACACATCAAAAATTTTATCTACGAATTTATTTCTTTAGTCCAACAATCTTGAAGACATACTGGCCAAAGCTCACTTGCTTCATCTAGTACTTTAAAATTTATTTCCAAAGATGTCCCTGAGGTAAATTTTGATCAGATGTGTTGAATTAGATCCTCCTCTACCATGTAGATAACTAATACTGCCACAATGAAGGGATCCTGAACTGCCTTTTCTTGTTGTTTTCATTTTTCCTAAACAGTTCTACAGCCTCTAATTTCTCCTTAGAGTAGTGTGTGTTACATCGATAGCAGAAAATAAAGTGACAAAACTCATAACTTTATAACTTGGACAATACTAGTCATATGTTCTCCGAACAAGTCCACTAAAAGAGTAGTTGAGTTCTCTTTCCTCAGATCTTTCCATTTCTTTCCAGAGTGTTTTTATTGGCTACTGTTACTTTTCTAGAGCCAATATCCTCTAAAAACTCTTCTTTAATCCTTAACAGCATTTAATTTGACCATATTTGAATCCCCCTGCACCCCATCTCTCTCTCTCTCTCTCTCTCTCTCTCTCTCTCTCTCTCCCCATTTCTATAAATAACTAGTCTGACTTATAAAAGCTTCAGATTCTTTGAAGTAGTACCTGCTTCTCTTTCATCATTGGGTACATTCCCAAATCATCATTCATCTATCATTCATCTTCTTTCATCTTCTGTTACTTATACAGTGAAGATTATTATTCAAACTATCATTTTACCCTCAGCAAAATAATGTCATCTGGTGCCCTAAATGTCTACACTCCTTCTGGAAGATTAAGACATTTCAGGCACAAGTTTTTCTTAAAGCTTTTATATTGCCATACTTTTATCACAGTATACATTATATATATATCTGTAAATCTATGTATATATACATATAATACAGTATAATATAATTTTTAAAATTATTTTTCTCTAAGTGTTAGTCATATTTCCATGGTAGAGACATCCATCTTTAATATACTTTTTAACTTTATAAAATTCATTACATATCTGTCAAAGTAACTGTTCTCTGCTTTCCCAAGAATCATAAACATATTTAGCACATACTGGGAAAGTATGTTCTCAGAGGGAATGGGAAGAAACATGCCACACCGATTTCCTTATAAGACCTACTTGAGCCTCCTGTGTTTTGTATGTTTTAGACTGAAGGCCAAAACATCCTCTAATGGTTTAGAGATTAGGTTGATAAGTGGAGCATAAAGTGTAAAACTAATACATCTACCAAGTCATCTTTAGATATATTCAAAGGCTATTTTATAAGAGACCTTAACAAAATCAAAGGAAATCCTCAAGACCAAAGGACCCATGTACTCTGGCTTTACTAATAACTTACCCATGTGTTCTTTCCTGGAACATGTACTAGAATTTGTGAGTTTAAAAAGCTGATTAAAAAATGCTGTCCTTTCTTGCCCTGGTTTTGAAGCAACTGAGAAATAATGCCCCAAAGCAGATTTGCAGCACCTTTTATTACAAGTAAGTCACATTGGAGAACACACATTTTGTGTGTGCCATTCAGCCTTCAGCTGCCTTTACCCTGAGTCTTGTCCTTGGACTAGGACACCTGAGGGAAAATTAGAACTGCAGAGCAGATACACTTACCCAACTTGACCAGGCAGTAGAAGATGGAGAAGAGAAACTCAGTCTCTCATGCCCAAGATTTTTGATAGAGTAGACTTATTCAATTGAGCATTGTGAAAGAAAAGCCCAACAAGGAAGCACATGCTATTTGGCAGAGAGAAGTGAGTGGCAGAGTGGTGTGAGCAGGGAAGGATGGTGCAGGAAAAATCCATTCATATGGATTCATATGGATTATGGCCCTGCCTGTCTCTCTCAGTTCCCACCTGGAGCCCGGCAGAAAAATAGAGAAGAAACTATTCCCATTATGAGATTTTATTCTCTGACGTGTCAACCAGCAGAGCACGTCTGCTATGCTATGTCAGATGCTGACAAGAAATGGGAATGAATCGAGTAAGCTTGCATTTCAGAAAGTCTAAACACAAATTAAAAAGAACAAACCAAACAGAACAAACACAAACAAGTAGATAAAGAGAACATAGTGGTGGTTACAGGAGTCAAAGAGGTGGGGTGGGGGGGAGGGCGAAATGGGTAAAGGGGATCAATTATATGGTGATGGATGAAAACTAAATTTTTTGTGGTGAGCATACCGTAATGTATATAGAAGTAGAAACATAATGTTGTACCCATGAAACTTATATAAAGTTAAACACCAATATTAACTAAAAAATTTTTAAAAAGAAATTCTGCTTTAGGAGCTTAAACAAAGAATAATTTATTTTTATTGCTTTTGTTCTCCTTGGGCATTCTATCACTGGACATGCTTACTATAAATTTATCTTTAAAAACTATGGATTACTGGGGGAAAAAAGAAAGAAATATGTGTGGTTTTAAGAGATCTAAGCCAGGAACCCTTTTAGCCAATTATTTTATATTCCTTGAAATAACGAAGCCTCAGTTCTACAATTTCAAAAATGGCAAAACATTCCCTGCCTCTAAGTACATTGCAGGAAAATAATTATGTAAAATGAGATAAATTTTATTTGAGAATATATTTGTTCACTAAAAAGGAAGATCTACAGAAGAAAAACCTTTTCAGTATATTTAATTATTGTAACCGAATGTCTAAAGTGCTTCCTGGTTCATAGTAGGCAATTGTTAAATAAAAAGAACTGGAAATATATCATACTTAATGAGGTATTGTGATTTTCAGTTATCACATTGACCTAGTATTAAACTTTTTATCTTTGTAATTTCTGTGGAATCTTAGATATGTGATACTGTGAAGGTGGATACTTCAGGAAATACGTGTGTGTGTGTGTGTGTGTAATCACTTGTGACTCTATTTCTATGTGAGTATATGCATACAAGTATATGTATCATTTTATATATATATAAAATTTCTTGGTAAATTAAGTAACATGAATAGATCATTGTTTGTTTGTTTTTTGCTAAGTGTATTAGTCAAGTTTCTTCAGAGAAAAAGAACCCATAGGATAGACATAGGTATAAGAGAAGACTTATTTTGGAAACTGGCTCACATGATTGTGGAGGCTAAGAAGTCCCATGATATGCTATATAGAAGGTTAGAGAACTAGGAAAACCAGTGGTATAACTCAGTCCAAATCCTAAGGCCCAGGAACTTGGAGCTCTGATGTCCAAGGGCAAGACAAGATTGAAGTCCCAAGTTAAGGAGAGCAAGAGAGAGAATTTGACCACCTTCTATCATTTTGTTCTATTGGGGCCCACAGTGGATTGGATGGTGCTCACCCACACTGGTGAGAGTGGATCTCCTTACCCTGTCTGTTGCTTCAAATGCTAATCTCCTCCAGAAACACCCTCAGAGACCCACCCAGAAATAATGTTTCACCAGCTATCTGAGTATCCTATAGCCTAGTCAAGTTAACCTGTAAAATTAATCACTACCCAAGAGATTTTTTTTCAGTCAAGATAAAGTTTAAAAGAGCCAACAGAGAGCAAATTTTCTTAAGCAATTTGTACTGAATACAAGGGGGAAAAAACCCTCCAATTTCTCTAAATGATATCAGATCTCCCCCTTCTATATTCTTAACCTACATATTTTTCTACTTCATCCCAGAGATCCTAAGATTCTCCTCACATCAAGATTCTCTTGGACAATGTTTCTTTATTCCTAGGATTTTCCCCTCCAATTTATCATTCGTGTTAATCATCATTTTCATTGCTTATAAAAAGTTGGAAATAACTTTTCATACCAGTTTCAATAGTGTTACTCATAAGTTATAAAATTCTTTACCGTTTGCTAATAAAGGTGACATTAAAATGCTACTTAAGTTTACATTTTAAATCTTTAATATTGTCCTTCTCTAAGGATCATTTTTCCTTATTTATATGCTCATTTTTATTCTAGGACCAGAGGTATAAAGTATAACTGAATAATTATGGACTATCTTTGACATCTGCTTGAAATAATACTTAAATTCCTAACCTCTGGGATACCTGATATGCAAATTGTCATCTTCACTCTATTTTCTTCTTGATATAAATCCTTGCGATAGTTTGGACCAAGTCCAGAGTCTCTTTGGAATAATAAGCATAATTCAGCTGATTTGCCCATTATTCTACTGCATGATGGAAAGTAAAAGTTTCAAGCAAGAAAATAATTGCTGCTTATTTTGCCTTTACTCATCTGTGTGTACTATGAGAATCCAAAAGTAAATAGCACACATAAACTAAGCCTTCTCAGTTTTTGTTTGTTTTTTGAGCACGTTTGTTATTCATAGTACCCATCTTTTACTATGTGATGTGTAATGTAATTTTTGTAATGGCTCTTTAAGGGAAGGTAGATAAAAATTTCCATTATGGCCTTCTTCATGGGAAAACTTCCTATGTATTTGAATCTATATGCATATATTCTCCCAGAATATATGACCGTTTCAAGTTTAGGTGTAACTGATATACATTATTATTAGTTTCAGACGTACAACATAATGATTTGATATTTGTGAATACTGCAAAATAATCACCACAATAAGTCTACTTAACATTCATTACCATTCATTGTTACAATTTTTTTCTTGTGTTGAAAATTTTTAAGAACGACTCTCTTAGCAACTTTCAAATATGCAACATAGTATTATTAACTATAGTCATCCTATTTTACATCACATCTTCATGACTTATTTGTTTTTAAGTGGGAGTTTGCACCTTTTGACCTCCTTACCCATTTCAACCCCCTCCCACCTCCCATTCTTGATTAAGGCTGAAAAGGCATGGAACTTTGAAGGTCTGCTTTATAATCTGCTTTCAGTGGTATTATGTCTGTGTGATGGGAAGAGTCCTATGTGCCTCCTAAAAATCTAGTCTTAAGATAGAGAAGGTGAGGTAATAACAGGGGGACACAGATCTCTGGGATAACATAGAGCTCTATGAGGTCACAGAGAGATCTTTTAAATTCTCCAGTGGCAGTCATACAGCAGGGAAGGTGTGGAGTCATGTTAGGAGATGATGCAGCTCTACGTAAATTCTTGAATCTTACTCTTGATGAGCAATGTTTATTTTCTGCCTCTGAAACTAGTAAATATGTGCTGCATGTTCTCATTTGTTTTCATTCCCGTGTCTTAATTTCTTATATATACATATAACATCTGTTAATTTTATATAATTTCCTAAGATTTATCTTCTAGTTTTCTAATTATTTTTAGCTCTGTGTAATCCGCAATTCTACATCATCTGTGGTAAAATTTTCCCCATTAGAAAGATATGCACATGAGTAAGTATTAAAGTGAGAAAACATAAAAAAAAATAGGCAATTTGCCCAGAGTAAGGAAAATCTCCATTGAAAAGACCCTAAGAGATCTACATTGTGTCCTACAGATGACACATGTTATAGTTCACCTCTCCAGAGCTTAGTCAAAGACCGGTTACCAGTCAGCATCTGGGCAAAGCCTCCTGATTATGGGGCAAAAAATGAAAGTAAAGTAGTTGTCTTGGACCCAAAACCAAAATTTAGGAAGAAGTCCTGTGGAAGTTTTTTAAATGGTAATCCTGGGCAAAATGTGTGTAAAGAACATAATTCTGAAAAGAAACTTTCCAAACTTCTCTGTCTTTGGGACCAGGTGAATGACTGACTTATCAGTCTTTTCATTGTCAGTTTTTCTTTTATAGACAAAAATATTTATGATATTAGAGCAGACAAGAAAGTAGATGTAGATATTTGATTCTAGAAAACAATTTCACCAAATACAATGCAAATTATTTTAGATAAACAAAAATCACAAAAAGGATTGTATTCTTAGGAAAATAAAACGCAATGCTTAAGGGATTCAACTAATTACCATAGCTCAATCCAGTATGTTAAACATTAGAACTTTCCAGCAAGTAGAAACACAAGGGGTCTCAGATATGCACAACTGTTACGAGTTAAGGTCCTAGTCAAGGGTGTTGAAGTTTTCAGCAAAGTCTTGATTTGATGAATCTCTAATTCTGACAGTGTCCTTCGAAACTGACAGACCTAAAGAGCCCTTCAGCGTGTTCCCAGAGTGTGAGCTAGAAAAATAAATTTTAATATAAATCACTGAGATTTGAGGGTTTCTTTCTATGCAACATTATTGCAACAATAGCTGACTGATAAAACTAATAAAAATGTAAGTGTATTTTTTTGCATCAATGTAGCCCAGAAACTCTTGAGTAAACATAGTTTATTACTGAAACTAAGGAGATGAGATTTTTGAAGTACAGACATAAAGTATATATACTATTTACCATATATGCAGAATATATATCATCTGTATCTGCATGACAAGTGTTTTTTATACTCAGTCCCCCAAAGCGAGTTCTACAGAGCACATTCCACTCATTGTTCATAATTTAAAAAGAAATTCTGTTGCCAAATCATTTTTGGAAATGCTGTATAAAGGAGAAAAAAAAACAGCATTATGAGCCCAGGGACTTCTTGAATGCCTTCTTTATTTGTGTGATTTTGATTATATTTTCGTAGTCTTACCAACTTTTTCCTAGGCTATTATTTTTCCTATGCGTTTAACATCGATATATATCTGGTGAACAAAATGATCAAATTACCACAATGGCATGGAATTGTTTTAGGACTTTTCATTTATTTTGTTTTTGGTGCATTAACTGTTATGGATTGAATTCTGTACCCTAAAATTTATATGTTGAAGCCCTAGCGCCCATTGTGACTCTATTTGGAGAAGGGCTTTAAGGAGGCAATGAAGGTTACATGAGGTCATGGGGGTGGGGCCCTCACCTGATGAGACTGATGTCCATCAGACTATGATCACCCATTCTTTCCTAGCTGAGGAAATTAAAACATCCACTCAGTGGCTCAAAAATATTTTAACTTATATTTAAATAATCTGTTTTTTTAATGCTTCGCCTCATATTTGATTTATAGCAAGTTCTGCTTAATTTATTGCAAGTCTCTGCTTATTCACAATATATCCCAAATCCACCCATGTCTATTCTTCTTGACAGCAGTCTACTCCAAATTACCCTTACTTTCCTCTAGACTACTAAATTTCTTCCTAATTGATTTCCCTCATTCTACTCATATCCTCCTACAAATCTGACCTTCATGCATAGTCAGTGTAATATTTGGAAAGTATAAACCACACCATATCACAGTACAGCTAAAACTCCTTCTGTGATTTCGAAATGGTAAAGACCTTTCCCCAATCTCATTTTCTACTTCTGTTTGTCTTGTTCACCATATTAGAGTCTTGAGTTGAAGAATCCTGAATTCATCAAATAACTCACCGGTTATTTGAGAATGACTTTTGCATCAGCTCTGTTCTTTTCCTGCATTGTTCTTCTTTCTCTCATCTCCATGTCCTACCGCGAATGTCACCTCCTCAGAGAGGACTTAATATCCTTCCTGACTAAAGATTTCCCTCATCCTCAATGACTAAGTAACTACCTATCAGGTTTCTGTGAGTTCTTTTTAACACTTAACATTATCTGAGATTATCTTTTTACTATGCTTAGTAGTAAGTTTTCAGGAGATTTTTAATAACTGTTTATGGATTGAATGGGTGGATGAATATCCAATAGTTATATTCTGCCTGTGCTGACCAAGTGGAAGGACTGGCAGAATATGTGGGTTATGGACATAAAACAAGTAAAACAGAAAGGGACACACAGGGACACACAAATACACACTGACACACACAAACACAAACAGATACACACATATGCGGTACCATTGATGCTAAGAGAGAAGCCTGCCCAAATCAGGGTTATTTTGGTTTCAACTTAAACAAGCAAAAACAAAAAAGGAAATGTATGGGAAGAATAGCGGGATATTAAATAAACTGTGGCATCAACAATCTTAAAGAACAACAAAAAAAGTTGGGCTTCAGGGTCAATTGTAAGCAAAGACTTGAGTGAGATTAGTGTCCACTTCCCCTTATGCTCTCTCTTTCCTTCCTTTGCTTCTCACTTGTTTCAACACGTTGGTTTTATTTTCCCTCTGAGAACAGAGGGAGTCCAAACTATTATCAAATTAAAAGTTTCCTATCTCAGAACTTTTCCTTAATTGCAGTTTGAGAATGCTGAGGGACTCTTCTAAGTGACCATGTTAGTAGCAGTGACTTACCCATACACCAACACTGTGACCGGAAAAGAGGGGTCATTTAAGAAAGTAGGATCCCCACTGTAAACACATAGACATGCAGAGATGTGGGGGAGTGCTAGGAGACCACGGTTTCTAGAAGGGACCTACACTAGGAGTACCATACCATTAAAGTCCTCTCCAACAAACTTACAGAAATAGTTATTTTCAAAGATGATCTCTAACAGAAGTCTAAATCATGCGGTTTTTTGTTTGTTTGTTTGTTTTTTCAAAAATACCATGCTGTATTCCACCTCCACTCCCTTTATTATAGGTTTGGCATAAACCAGAAAACTTGAGCTAGCCAAAAATTTGATCTTTAAACTGTTCATTGATACTTATTCCAATATTATTCAGAAAAAAATGTATTGTCTTAGTCCATTCAGGCTGTGATAACAAAATAGCATAGACTGGGTGGCTTATAAGTAACAAAAATGTATTTCCCACAGTTCTGGAAGCTGAGAAGTCCAATATCAAGGCACTGGCAGATGTGGTTTCTGGGGAGGTCCTGCCTCTTTGTTCATAGACAGCTGGTCATCTTCTCACTGTGTCCTCACATGTCAGAAAGGGTGAGGAAGCTCTCTGGGGTCCCTTGTCAGGGCAATAATCTGTTCATGAGAGCTCTACCTCCCAAAGGTCCCACCTCCTAACATCATCATATTGGGAATTAGGATTTCAACATATGAATTTTGAAGGGACACAAACATTTAGTCTGTGGCATGTTATTTATTCAGGTACTATTTTTATAAAGAATTATAAGACACCACATTAAAATAGCAATGCATTGTTACAATGTGATATTGGTTTTAGCAGTAATAACAAAAATTTTCAGAATAACCTATCAATAAAGTTTGATTTTTTGAAAAATATATCATTTATTTAAATGAAAGAAGACAACAATCCTCATTCTTTGTCCTACAAGAAATAATTTAATTATTTGATGAAAGCTACTATCATTAGGTTTAATTCTATAATGTAATCCTAAGAAGAGCCTAAGGTGACTTAGCATATGTTATAGCTAATTTATCTTGCTTTTAGTCCTGCTTTTTACTTTGTAAGTTGAGAAAAGTACATCTCCTATATTCCATTGTTTTAATGTAAAAATGGATCATAAAATGATTATGGAATGGAAAATAGCTTAAACTGTTACCTTCCTGCCCAACTGGAACTTTGCTTTAATATAGTTTTATCTCTTGATTAATGTTCTGTCCAGGTGGAAGCCACAGTGTTTGTGATTTCTGTGCTTGATAACATAAATCATGCTCATAGTAAATGTAAACTTTCAAAACAATGTCTATGTGTTATGCCCAGCTAAGTAAGGGACACTGAAGTATTTAACTAAGACATAAAACTTTTCTCTATTCAGTACAAAACTACCTTTACCTAAAGCTGTGATGATAATCATAGTTGATGGAAGAGTATAAATAGTATGATTTGCCTGCCCAGTGATTTAGATGCCTTTGTTTCAAGAACAGAATTCACTTAAAAATATAAACATTGTCTAAAAGCCTCCTTGTTTCCAGTGATTTTTTTTTCAGAGACTTTTTTTATTAGCCACCCTAAAATGTTCTATATTAACTTTGATTTAAGATTATATTTCTTTTGATTTTTTTTTCTACACATAAAAGACAACTGTAGCTTCTACTGGGATTGTGTTATATCCTATTTCTAAGGAAGAAATAGGAAAATGGAGGGAAAGAACTATCAGATTATCACACTTATGAATACAATGTAGTTATTCTCTTACTCTGTTCTGTTCTGTTCTATCTCTAGAAAACATTTTGTGTGGTTTTTTTTTAAATATATGCATGGATGGAAATTTTTATCAATTTGGAAAATGTCTTGGTAAAATTTTGATTTGAACTGGGAAGCTAACGTGATCAGAAATGCTGACCTTTTAATATCCCTACTTCAATGTCTACTTCTTTAGGATGAATGCTAACCAAGGTTCAGAATGTTCCAGATGTAACCAATCTCATCATCTAGCTCTAGGCAATTCCATTTTTTTATACTTTAGTCATATTTTTTATCAGTTGCTGCTTACTTGCAATTTTTTTTTTACATTTTCCACTACTCCATGTTCATATGGCCTCTTTATTTTGTTTAGCCACCATCCTTGTCAATTCGCCTAAATCTAGCTTATCCTAACCCTTAAGTTAGAGTCCTTCATTGGGGTTCCACACTTTAAATAATTCTACCACTTTAAATAATTCCACATATTCAGGTAAGGTCAAGACTACCATACATATTCTCAACACTATGTGCTTCTTTAATCTATTATCTTCTAGCAATCAATTTAAATTGTTAAAAGGTATTTATTTTTTCTAATGTCAGTTGCGGTTGGAAGATTTCTAAGTTTCTAATATTCTAAAATGGCCCAAGATTCCCCACCCTAATTTCTTAATTAGGTTTCATGATGTGACTCAATTGACCTTTTCATTAGTAAGTTACTTGGTTGGGCCAAACCTAATCATATGACTCTTTTAAAAGGAGGGAGTTTTCTCCAACTAGTATAGCATGAGAGAAATCAGAGATAATCAAGTGTGTGTGTGTGTTGGGGTGGAGAGGGATTTGAAGCAAGAGAGGTTCTTTTCTGTGGGAGAATTTGAATAGGACGCTTGGAAAGGACCTTAGAGTCTCCTCTAGAAACCAAGAGAAACCACCAGGTATAAGAAAATAGGATCTCAGTTCTACATCTGCAAGAAATATTTTATACCTCTTTGATTTTGTTCTTCCCACCATCATTTCCCATCTTTGAGGGTGCAAGAAGACAAAAGGAGGACCAGATTTCTCTTTTGATACAGTATGTGCCAAGCATCGAAGTGGCTTTGTCTAGCCTAGTGTCCATATTTAAGCAATACAAAAACAAACAAAAACAAAGCAATAACACAACAACAACAACTCAGAACGTTTTTGATGAGAAAAGGAGAAAATAGTTGGCCTGGCTATAAAATCTATGTGGAGTAATACATCTATCTGCTTACTTAATGGATACTTGAACAGAGACCCTGTATATGACCTCATAGATTATGAATTGCGTGAGTCCATGAATGGTGCCCCCTGGATTTGTGTAACACACAACTTGTACAAATGCACATAAATACAGAGACCATATCTAACTGTACTATCAAGAAAAATTATAAATTTTTTATTTTTGCATTTCCTTCCAGGGTATGATAATGTCTGGTATCCCCTTTCCTTGACAAGAAAATTGATACACTTATCACGATGAATGTTTGATTGTTGTACTTGACTTAGGGTTGTTTTTGAAAAAATGTCAAAGAAAGCCACATACTCAAATGATCCTCTGAGTGTGTGGTCACTCTGAATCTGATATAAATTAGAAGAGAGGAAATATAATTCCTGTCCCCTCAGACTTCCTGTTCTTCACCATTTTCCTTCTCCATTGCCTCCATCTCCTTGAATATCAGAACACAAAGATCCCACTATAAGCTACTTATTAAAGATCACTTTCTGATATGAATCTGATAAATTTCTTCAAATCAAGGGTTAAAAGTAAGTTGTAAATGAATGTGCTACTATTAGTATTGTTTAAAAAGGGGGACATATTTATGTGGGAAGTTATTCATATTACAACTAAAATCATGTAGGAATCCTTGAATAAAAGCCAAATATTTTATTTAAAATATTTAAATCAATGATATTGGATAAATATTATAGTTAAATTTTTAAAAAATCTAGATGATCAAGGGATTAATTATGTAGAGGCTAATGTGCTTAGATTATGAGGTTCTTGGGAAGCAACACTCCCTGAATTTAGAATTGTGCAACTTAAGGAATATCTTATTTTTTGTCTGTTCACAGGATATGGATTACTTTGCTTGCATTGTTTCCTTTAGAATATTATGTATGTACCAATCATTATAGCATCAATATGTGTTAATGTTATTTAAAGGAAACTTACTCCAGTCACAACTAAATTCTAATCTATATTCTGGAGAATTTTGTGTCCACATCCATAATTTGAAGAAGTACACAATTTTAATCAAATAAAAGTGGACATGAAAATCTAGTTCCCTAAACATCAATTTATTTCTATAGGTTTCTTAGCAAATTATAATCATGAGGAATATATAGATTTTATTACTGCCTGTTCGACAGGCTATGTGACCCTTTAGAAGTAACTGAATTTGTCAAAAGATTTCTAAATTTCTTATCTATAATCTCTCAAGATAATGTGAGTTTTTATTAAAGTATTTTTAACTTATTAAGACCAGATATACTATAATCTGATACACACAATATAGATTCTTATTTTAAGGTAATCACTTTAAATGTTTAATTGACTCTGTTCATATTAGAAAACGTTTATTGCTTAAGCATGCATTTATTGAGCAGAAAATGTTTACAACACCATGGTTAAGTGATACAATATAAAATATTTACACATAAATGTTTACAGAATTTAGTTGTATGGAATATTTTTAAGCTATCTTTTTTCTAAATATGGACTATGAATTACAGAAAAAAATGATTTTTTTCCTGCAAATTTTAACTATGGAAAAGTTGAAAACTTCATGTCAAAGTTTTTAGAACTGCCTCGTCTGGGAGAAAAAAATGGATTAAATTTACATCAACACAAGCATTTCTATTTTATAAGCCAAGAAATAGTAGACATAAAAGACTGAATATGTCAGCTATACCTCCTTTAAGAACATATTTATATTTCCTTGAATAATTGCATGATTTATTGAGTGTTAGTGAAAGAAAACTTAATGTTCATTGCTGTTGGGATATGTGCTAACCTGATTAAAAATCTAAGAGTACTAAAATCAGAATTTGAAGTTGTATTTCCCTCCAGACTACTATCAGTTTTGAAGGAAACCATCACAAAGATAAAGAAATGTTCTCTGAAAGTTTAATTTTAGGAAAATATGTAATGTGTCATATTGTAATGACCCCAAGGAACTAATAGGAAGGCTAAAACTTGCATATGAATAGTACACAAAGCTCTTCTTGGTTTCCTTTTTATCTTTCAAACATTTTATATAGAGTTGCTTGGTAGTAAATAAAAGTATAGCTTTGAACTCATGCATCTAGAACGGGACATTGGAGAGGAGGGTAATAATACTGCCATGTTTTAAAGAAATCACTATTCTTTGTAAATATATTTAAAATCGGGTTTTTCTTGATCATATGCAATAAAAAATGTAGATAAAGCTATTTGAATGAAAGGTCAGAGTCTTACAGACAACAGTGTACTATGGTTCATTCTCACATAGGTATTCCTGAGCCAACATTTGCTATACATTCTTTTCAATGTTGTATTCATGTTTACACTGAGACAGTAATCATGCAGTTATCTTGAAGTTGAATCACTAGGTAAAATATAATGAACACCATTCTAAGAATCAGCGCCTATGGGTTGTAGTACTGCTTATGCCACATTCTAGCTATGTAATCTTGAGGAAATGACTGAAGTTGAGAATTAGAATCCTAATTTAAAATTTTGAAATAAAACACACAACCTCCAAGAAATGATATTTTTCCAACCACCGGATTTCAGTAGAATATAAGATTCATAAGGGCAAGTTGCTTTTTACATTTATTTTTTATTTTAGTTTAGGATACCAGATCCAAAAAGCACACATTTTTAAAAACAATTTTATCGAGGTGTAATTGACATAGAATAACTATACATGTTTCAAGTATACAAATTGATAGGTTTGACATACATGAATATGCATATACCCAGGAGATCATCACCACAGTCGAGATCATCACCACAGCCAAGATCATGGATATATCCACCATTCCAAAAATGTTTCTCTGCTTCTTTGTAATCCCTTCCCCTCATTTGTAAATACCAATCTCATTCCTAAGCAACCCTTGATTTGCTCTGTCACTACACATTACTTTATACTTTCTAGAAAAATGGAATCATATAGCATACACTCTTTTTGTCTGGCTTCTTTCACATAACATATTCTGAGACTCATCCATGTTATTCTATATATTTTACTGCTGAATAGTTTTTCATTGTTTCACTATAACACAACTTATTTATCCATTGATCTGTTGATGGATATTTGCATTGTTTCTGGAGTGTTACTGTAACAGATAAAGATCCTATGATCTTAGCCATTTTAGTGAGGGGTAGTAATATTTCGTTGTGGGTTTCATTTACATTTCCCTAATGATTAATGATGATGAGCCTCTCTTCATGTGCCTATTTCCCATCTGTATATCTTCTTGGAAAAGGCTCCTTTTTATTATCCTTATACACCCTGGAGACCTATCATAGTGGCTTGAACACAGTAAACACAGGAAAAAAAGATGAATTAAGGTAGACTTTGAACAATAGTGTGTTTTTCATATATTATCGTATTTTTAAATAAAATGTTATTTTAGAACAGTTTGAGAATTACAGAAAAGTTGAGCAGATAGTACTGAGATTTCCCACATATCAACATGAACTTTTCACTTTTGTCAACTTTTTACATCAGTATGGTACATGTCGTGGTACGTGAAAGAATGTTGATACACTGTCATTACATAAAGCCCATATTTTATACAGATCGTCTCAGTTTTTACCTAATCCCCTTTTCAGCTTCAGGAATCACAGAATAACATATTACATTTAGTTTTCTTGTGTCCACAGGCTCCTCTTGGCTATGATGGTATCCTAGCTTTTCTTGTTTTTGATGATCTTCAGTTCTGAGGAGCACTTGCCAGTTATTTTGTACAATATTCTTCAACTAAGATCTGTATGACTTTTTTCTCACTGATAGACTGGGGTTAAATGTTTTGGGGAGGAAGATCACAAAGATGAAGGACCACATTAATTGCATTATATCAAGAGTATGTACTATCAACATGACTTACCACTGTTGTGATGGTTTTAGAGGTTATACTATGTGAAAAATGCTTTTAGAGATGAAATACTTAATTGTTTACTGTGTATAATTTAACCATATTTTCTCATAAGCTTAGATTTAAAAAAAAACTAGGAGTTGCATTAAAGTTGGCAACTTTTGAAACTAAAAACCATATAACTGTCTCATCACAGAGTAAAAATACATGAGTGACATGTAATTACCTTTTATAACCAAGAAATTATCTGATGAATGTCTCCTTCTCTCTGCCCAGTTCATGTTCTATTTCAAATGACTAGTTTAACTTTCTAAATGCAAGTTGATAAACAGTATATCAATGCACAAAAATAGAGTAGAACTTTCTTATGTCTTAAATAAGTAACAACATAATTGATGTAATCTCCGTATCAATCAAAAGGAAAATAGGCTAAATTTCATTACTGTAATGAAAATTTGAAATTAGCCCATAATGTCCCACAAAGGAGAGACTATTTTATATGTTGTAATGGGAGACAATGTGGTATAATATATTGCTGCATGGTGCGATGGAAAAATCATGCACTAGAAGACAGATGTCCTGGGTTTGAGTTCCATGAAAACTGCTCTCAAGTTAGCTGCTTAAGAATCTTAACTCCTTTGGGTTCTGTTTATCCATAAAATGGCATTGTAATGCTTATGGTGAGTTAATCTTCGAAGTTTTTTTTTCCATTCTCATATTTTGTCCTGTAGAATCATACTTAGGAATCACAAAGGAATTCTGTCCCAACCCAATTAAGGGTTGCATTCCAGGTAACAATATTACCTACAGTTACATTTGTTCCCCTCTATTTGAATATCCTGAGAGACAGGAACGCAGGATATTTAATCTACTTACATAACATCATCTAAATTCTATTTATATATGACAGCTTTAAATTTATCAACTGCCTATTCACATGACTACTTATATTTTTAATAGATATCTCAAACTTAAACATGGATGTAACTGGATACTGACTTTCCCTTAAAACCTACTTAATCTGCATTTGTATCCACTTACAGTGATGACAATTACATCTTTGTAGTTGCATATGTTATTCTGTTGTAAATTACATTCTTTCTCTAATTTACTAGTATCATCAAATCCATCAGTTATTCATGCTTGGTCTACCTTCAAAATATATGATGCATATAACATCTTCTCACCAACTCCAATTCACAATACAATTTTAACTTCCTACTACGCACCTTCCCTGCCTCCACCTTTCTCATTTCAGTGTGCTCTCAACAGAAGAGATATAGTAATCATTTTAATAAGTCTAATCATGTCACTTCTCAGCTCAAAGCCCTCCAAGTCTTCCCCATTTCTCTCAAACTTAAAGCCAAATGGTGTACAAAATTTACAAAATCCTACAGTAATCTGGCCTCCTATTCATTCTCTGACCTCATTCCCTATTATTGACACCCACTTTCATAAACATCAACTATAATGGTATTCTTGAAAAGTACCAGGAAAGACAAAATTTTACACTGTACCCACAGATATCCACTTGACTCTCTTATCTTTTTTTTCATTGCTCAAAAGAAATTTCAAAGAGACATACCATCCTGGTTCATTTACAGTCCACCATTTCCACCTTCCCTGCATACTCAACGCCTTACTATGGTTTATTGAAAGTTTTAGTTGAAATGGAATCAACAACCAAAAAGTCAGGATAATAATAATAATAAAACTTCTTCTTCATTTATATAACTGTTTTCCCTTATTGAATTATAAGTTCTTTGAACACAAGAAAATTAAGTTCCAAGGTGATAGTCACTAACATTCTCATCATGATATCCTTGGTTGTAACACTGTGCCTGGAGTACTCAGTAAACATTATTAGAGTGAATAAGTGATGAGGAATTGATTAGCCATTGCTTATGTCAGTGTTTAGTCTAAATATTCAAATGTGTATCCATGTACTTTATAGCCATGTGGCTATTTACCAGCAATTTTGTTCTAGGTATAGTTCTGTATATAAATATGTAGTACAACTATATAGTGTAAATATATATGATATATACTGTATATCATGTGATATAAATATATTTATAATATATCTGTAGTATATTAATAGTATATATTTATTATATACCACATACCATATGCATATATGGTGTGATATATATGTGTGTATATATAGATTATCATAATTTTAGAAAATAGTTTTATATATGTGTTCTGTTTTTTCAAATCTGTGTATAATATATTTTCTCTAAGGATATTTTGTTGTGAAATATCAATCATCTTTCTAAATATAGTAAGAAAGAATTGTTTGATCATCAGTTTGAATATTAAAGAACTTATACTTTATATTTAAATTACCTGAAAAATTGGTTCCCAGCAAGTATATATTTTATATATATATATAAAAAATGATAAATATCACTTCCCACTGTTTTCCCTAATTTAAAAGTGAAATCTGTAAGATGATTTATTTCCACTAATTCTAAAATGCTTATTATTTCCTTTTCAAATATTTTACATTATATTTCCTTAAAATAGCCGTTTTATAACTTTCCTTGTTTATGACTTATAGTTGTGTCATGCGTTGTCTTACATAACCTCTATGAATATAAACACATATGTATGTATGCACATATTTTTGTGAAATATCATATAATTTTAGTGTTTTAGTCTTATCCCAATCAAGAATTTTGAATACTTGTTATGGTTATTATTATCTTGTCTCTTTCCTCTTTTATGCTTCTGTTTTTCAGATAATTTCATATCTTCCTGATTTTTCTTCCATATAATAATCTGGATCCTATAAAACTTTTTTTTTATATCCCAAGTTCAGCTAACCTAGGCTTAAGGATTAAGAATCTTAATTGCTCGTGGATATTTGTCAAAATCTGATTAATCAAAAGATTTAGTAAATGTGCCTCATTTTCTTGATTAAAAGCAATCAAATTGTTGAAGTTTGCTGAATGACCTAAGGGGAAAAACATATATTCTAAATAAGACCACATGTTTCTAATTGGGAATAGAGTGTGTAACAGCTTCATTAAAATCTTGTTGTAAACCACTTTTAGCAACAACAAAATCAGCATGCCCAATAAATCTGAATCCTGAGAGAAATGCTACTGGATAACTTTGTTGTTCTTTCCTTAGGTTAAATAAATAACATCACTCAAATTCCTTATTGTATAGTTAAATACTTACATGTAATCAACAAACTGTCTAAAAAATCTCTTTCATTTTAAGAGAGTTTTGAAATGGCATTAATTTCTTTTCATGAAAACAGAAAGGATATGTTAAACTTTGTGAAATAATTTTGATTTAGGAGAAGACTCAATTATACTTTTGCTGCTATACAGGGTTCAAATGAAAATTATATATTGGATAATGGTGAAATAACTGTAAAAATTCAAAATTTCCTTTTAAATCATCTATTGATAGTGTTTCAGAAAGTTTGGTTAAGTAGGAGGCTAGCAATGTCAAAGCCTTTTCAATTCTGCCAACTTTATTGGTATAAATTTATTGTTATTTCAATTGAATTATTTTTGTTTTGCTTGTTTACCAAGATGACATGAAATTAAAAATGGGACATTATAATGTATAATTTTATCAGATGTTTATTTGTATTTATAAGATATTTGACTTTTAAATGGAACTAAAATATTTTCAAGAGAATTTATCTGGGAGAATTTTTGGCAGATATTTACATGAACTGAGTCTATAATTTTTTTAATTAAATTGATAATGCAGAGTGGAAAATCCACTCAATAGAAACAATGAGGCAATTTAGAATAGAGAGGAAATCAAAAGGAGAAGCTAGTGATCGCACTAAAACAAAAAAGGAATTCATAACATGATGGCTGAGGATGACCTAATCTTTACCCGGTCTCCTTCTGTTGTTTCTGTTGCATGCCAGAAAGCTCATATTTAAGCTTGAAATAAACAAAGAAAAATGAAAATACCCAATGGGCTAAATTTATTTTCTAAGTATGCATTTCCTTCACAAAATTATAGCATTTCATGATTATTTCCAATATATTTTATAGGCATTTATAATACATCCACTGACATGTACATGTCATTCTTTGTGATGCCTATCATATTTAAACAGAATTTTTCACATTTCAATTTGATATTTTTATCATTCTTATTTAATTATGAAAGATCTACTTAGGCTTCTTGTATAGGATTCATGAACATAAGAATGTATATGAATATATGTGCATAAATATGTATGTACATATACACAGAATACCTTAAATTATATCGACATTTAAATCAATTAAAATATTAGCAGATTTTTGATACAACTGTTAACTCTCCAATATATCAAGAAAGAATGTAATTCATTTCTTTACTGTACTTTTTCCCCTTCCAATTGTGTGTATAAATATATGCCCTTTTCATTCATCTCTTAAGTGGTGTATTTACTGCCTTCAAGACAATGAAGCTCCTGTATTTCCACAGCACGTTTGAAAGAAGAGAAGCAGGCCAAACAATTTCAAATCCAAATTCTTGTTGATCTTTACATAAATACATATATTCTACTTCTATATTCAGTTTTATGTAAAGATCTAAATAATTAATGGAAGTTTTAGATTTGTAGGCTTGAACAGATGATAAATATAATTCTGGTATGGCATGGTATATAATATCTCTGTGAGAAGTTGTAAGTTTCTTATCAATTGAAGTCCATAATAGAACTGAATATTATACTCAACATTTACAGCCTGGATGTAAAAGGATGGTTATATGGCTTGTAGTAAACTGAGGAAGCATTTCCCTCCTTATGCAAACATTCCACGTGGGTTTCCTCGTAACGTGCTACTCTCAAGATAGTCAGACTTCCCACATGATGGCCTGCTTTCCCCAAAGCAAAGATTCTGAGAAATTAAGGCAGACGTAACAAGATTTCTTATAATCAGAAAGAGTTTTTCTTTTTTTTTTATAATCAAAGCAGTTTTTCTTGCACTATATTGTTTACACAGGGCTAGCCCGGGTTTAAGGATTGAGGAGCCTATAAAAGGATGTAAATACAGGGAAGTGTGGTTCTTTGGGTTTGGAGAGTCATCTTTTAGACTAACTATCATGGTGACAACCAAATCAAGAACATTTAAAAAGAGCTAATCTTTTAAAAAGTATTTGCTATTAGAAAGGAGAGCAATGCAACAAAATTTAAATTATTTTATTAGGATGATATTTACTAACACCCCAGTAGGTCAAATTTAAACTTACCTGAAAAGTTTATTCATTGATCTACTCTTTTTGCCATTAACTCATCCTTCTGGAACCAGAGTCACTATTAAAATAAGATATTTCACAGTAGCCACAATAAATCTGTTTTACAGTTAAGATAGCTAGGTGATGATTTCCAGCTATTTATTATCCACTATATGACAGAGAACACTGAGACATCAGTCAATCATTCACGAAGAGAATTTAAAATGTGCAAAGCTATGTTCTCTGAAAAACTGATGACTCTGCCCATGAAAATTCCTGTGGCCTCCTTATGAGGTGCAGGAAAATCCTATATTTCGGCAAGCTTATTTAGATTTCAGTACAAACAGTGATCTTATTTTCAATATTTATTTTTCTTTTTTTTCAATGAATAATACAGAATCATTGTATTCAGGCATCCTTGAGATCATTCAATCTAGATTTTAACATTAACTATCTCCTGCCAAAATGATGGTTCTAAAACCTGGTGTTTAGGGGAACTTTCTAAGGAAATATTCAACCATACTCAAATTATTTCCCCAATGTCAAAGAACAAAATTAGAAAAAAAAAAAAAAACTTGTCAAAAATAGTAAGACTGACTTCATTCAGGGCCATCTTGATAGAGAACAGTACAGTGGAATTTTACAGTGGGGAAGAGAGAGGAGGCTCAACTCTGAATAACTAAGGAACAGGGTAGGTATCCATGGGTGGGAAATTACTAAAAAGAAACATCAGAGGTAAGGGGGAGTTCTGATTTAATCGAACTAGCAGAATTCTTTTTGAAGACAGAAAAGGGTAATCAGATATAACCTCGGGGATGATGGAGGATGAAAAACCTAATTGTATGCTGAGGGAGATCAGATATGGAGGGTGGGGAGTTCTGGTGAAACTGACTCAGCAGGGTCCTTTGCTAAAACTAACTGTTACAGGGAAGTGCACAGATGCCCACAGAAGAAGTTTCAATAGGCTAGCTAAAGTTTGTTGAAGCAAAGAATCTTTGTTAGTAGTCACTGAGAATCATTTTTTGACTGGTTTGTGAGTTAGCCTATCTCTGAAAGAGGATTATTGACCTAGTTACCTCTGCTCTGATTTGGCTCTGATGAGCTTAACCACCTCACTGCACAGCCTAATTTGCCACCAGAAACCCCAGAACCTGGGCAAGCATATTCGGCAGTATTAACTAATGCATATTTATAGATCTGAGAATTTCACTCTAAAACTAAAATTCCTCATGAATTTTTAAGGATCAATTTGTGTGTGATTACTTTTTAAGGATAATAACTTTTTATACACACAGTACACCTGCATAGTTCTGTCTAGAATATTTACCTCGCCATATCAGAGATACTGTATTCAGCAGTTTTTAACTAAAATTATTACTGTCTCAAATCTTTAAGGCCCTATTTGAGAGACATTTCATCCAGATTTTACAACACATATGTGTTTCACAAATTGCAGTTATGTATTATCCAACTACTGGCTTTACTAAGGAAAGGACAGGATTTAGACATACATGCCAAAACAGAAAAGTAATATTATTAAGTTATTTTTCATTTTTATTGACTTTTCTTCGAATTTGCATGGACAAGTTTTAGTTAAAAATTAAGTTTTATCAGGTCAAAAAAATTACCTATTGATCTGTAGTCATTCAATGTCTTTGTCGTAGCACTCATATGCAAAACAAAGCTAGTGGGAAAAATATTCTTATGCATGCTTCAAAAAGCTTCTTTTGGTGAAAAATAGTATTTCATTTAGACATACACTTTTATTTTTTTCTTTTTGGCTGTTAGAGCACACCAGCAGTGTGCTTCTTTTTTATTTTATTTATTTATTTATTTATTTAAACATTTTTTATTGATTTATAATCATTTTACAATGTTGTGTCAAATTCCAGTGTAGAGCACAATTTTTCAGTTATACATGAACATATATATATTCATTGTCACATTTTTTTCTCTGTGAGCTGCCATAAGATCTTGTATATATTTCCCTGTGCTATGCAGTATAATCTTGTTTACCTATTCTACAATTTTGAAATCCCATCTATCCCTTCCCAACCCCTGCCCCCTTGGCAACCACAATGTTGTATACTATGTCTATGAGTCTATTTCTGTTTTGTATTTATGCTTTATTTGTTTTTGGGTTTTTTTATTTTGTTTTGTTTTCTTTAGATTCCACATACGAGCGATCTCATATGGTATTTTTCTTTCTCTTTCTGGCTTACTTCACTTAGAATGACATTCTCCAGGAGCATCCATGTTGCTGCAAATGGTGTTACGCTGTTGGTTTTTATGGCTGAGTAGTATTCCATTGTATAAATATATCACCTCTTCTTTATCCAGTCATCTGTTGATGGACATTTAGGCTGTTTCCATGTCTTGGCTATTGTAAATAATGCTTCTGTGAACATTGGGGTGCAGGTGTCATCCTGAAGTAGGGTTCCTTCTGGATATATGCTCAGGAGTGGGATTCCTGGGTTAGGCATACACTTTCTTTCACTTATTTATTAATATCTGACATCATAGATCAGTAGCATAAAAATAGCCACCATTAAAAAATAGATAAATGTGCATTTTGGATGAGAAAAGGTTAATGATACTGCTAAATAATTACTGTAAAGAAATGATGTAAAATTAACTGGTCTAGAATTAAAGTTATTATTTTGAATAGACACAATGAAACTTGAAAATACTTTTAAAATAATAATCACATAATAGAACACATCTCATATTTTTATATAGATAATAACCTATAGTTCACCCATTTCAAGTGTATAAATCAATAATTTTTTAAGTAAATTTACCAAGTTGTGCTGGCATTGTGATAAATCAGTTTTAGAGCATTTCTATCATTCCAATAAAATCTCTCAAGCTCAAATTAATTTACTATTAATTCCTGTCCCAACTCCCCCAACCACTCCCCCCAGGCTAATCCATTTTCTCTGTAATTTTGAGTTTTCATGGCCTTTTTTTACAAGTGGAACCATATAATTGATGGTCTCTTGTGCTTGACTTCTTTCATTTAACATAATGTTCTTGAGGTTCATTCATACCTGTTTTAAATAATGCTGCTAAAAACATTAGTGTACTATCTCTTTTTCGATGTATGTTTCCAATTTCTTAGGTATATACATAGGAGTGGAATTGCTGCTTCATATGGTAATTTATGTCAAAGATTTTAAGAATATGTTTTCCTATATTACATCACCATTTTACATTATCACCAGAAAAGAATGAGGGGTCCCATTTTTCCACATCCTCATTGATATTCGCTACCATCTGTCATTTTTTATAATATTTTTAGTGGGTGTGAAATGGTGTTTCATTGTAGTTTTAATTTGCACATCTGGAAAGAGTAAAATTGTTGACCATCTTTTCATGTGATTATTAACCATTAGTATATACTATGTAATCCTTTTGAGACTTTTTTCTTAGGGATCACCAGGTAGCAGCATACCTATACTAAACAGTTTTATTTCATGCTTATCTAAACAATTTTGAACAGACTATATTTGAATTCTCATGTCATAATTACTTGCAGGAAGGAAGTAAAAGTGAAAAGGTAAAATTGTAGGATTTTGCTTTATCTTCCTTCTGTGATTTGAATTTCCCACACAATATTTCTCTGTGGAATATTCTGATTTACTCAGTGGATAGTGCCTTAGCTCAACTGAGACCAAAATGAAATAGGCATATTCTCAGGTAGATTTGTTGGTTAAGCTCCTCATTAATAAAAATGACATTAACCCTGCTCTTAGCTGAATCATTAAGCCCTGTGTTTTTTATTCAGCTGGCAACATATAATAACTGCTCTCCAAGCATTGCCTCTGATGATCAGTCTGAAAGTAATAATTACTCAGTATTTGTGTAACTATTACTTGAGACTTCCACCTCTAGGAATATGGTGATTGAGATATTTTGAAAAACCCTCTTGCTGAAGCACATACATGATAGATCAATCACAATAAACATAATTTTATATTCAGAGCAGAACTTCTAAGAATGTGAGGGAAACTCCAAATGTGCCTATACCCTTGAATAAAGGAGAACAGGAGGAAACAGAGTAGAATAGTAAGCAAACGTAGAATCTAGAACAGTGTAGCACTTTGGACACATAGGAAAAATGGATCGGTTTGACTAACATTTAAAAATTTGTGTTGAAACAAGGATTAAATAGGCAAGATATCCCAAAAGAAGAAAAAATCTTTGTGATAAATGACCTACTGAATATGTAGACTCTGAAGGAAAGGGATTAAGACAGTATGATAGCAGTGGTGGAGAAGGACCTACAAACTGACCTACACATATGTTCAAAGCTTGATGTGTTATAAGGGAATATCAGTGAGGAAGAGATTGCCTAGTTGAAAACTTGCATTCTCATAACTTATGTATATGAAAACAATTATCTCTCATCTTTACATAATATTTTAAAGGCTCAGGTAGGGATAAAAGACATTAACATTTTTGGAAGGGAAGATAAGACATACATTTATTACCTTGGCAAATACAATTTTTCACAAGCCAGAAAAACAAGTTATGCCTTAAAAGAAGACATGATAAATTTAACTATATTAAAATTAATTTTGTTTTAATCAAAGAAGACAATACCTGGAAGAATACATATGAAATTAATATAATGAACAAATGATTATATTCTATAATGTATAATTTAGGAGAGTGAGGACTAGACAGTGAAAACAGATTAACATTCAGACACTTAATACATTAGAAACAATTCTCACTTGTTTCACTACAAGCTGAATGGTCTTGGTCTGTGGTAGCAGCCTCTGTGTGTGTGTATGTGTGCATGTGTGTGCGCATTCACATACTAATGAAGGAGGACAAGGATAGGTGCATGTGAGTAGTAACTTTGTTTCACACAATTATTCAGGAAAGAATTTCAGCTCATCTTTTCCAATGTTGTTTTGGGTCTCCATTACAATTTTCAGAAGGGGAAAGCACTCTAGCGAGTGCACAGTGAAAGACTGTGCAACTGTCCTGGGAGACACTCACATCATTTCCATTCGCATTACATTGACTAGAACTCAACAGCATGGTATCCTTGGTTGCAAGAGAGGCTAAGAAATAAAACTTGCATGACCCGGGAGGAGAAAAGAAATATGTTTTAGTAAACAGCTAGTAGGTCATCCCGTAATAAAAATAACTCATATAATCAATAGAAAAGAAAAAAAAATACCCCATGGATATAGCTGAAAATTGCAAATACACATTTCAAAGAAATGCAATGGTACTGTGAAAAAACTGATGGAAAGAAGTTCAACAACATCAATAATTAAAGATACACAAAACTAAACCAAAAGTTAGAAAATCTTTTCTAAATTGTGGTCAGAAATTAAAAGGAATAATACCAACTGAGGATATGCTGCTGGATGGATTGTAAATTATGTTGTAAATTGGTTCAGACAGAGAAAAATTTGGTGATATAAAAAACAAGATTGGCATAACCTTTTGGCCATTCCCCAACATGTATCTCACTAATTTATTTCATAGTAGTACTAGGATAAATATACCGCAATATCCATATAATTGCATGCATAAAAGTGATCATCTATTCAAATGTTCATTAACAGAAGAATAGGTAAAATATGGTAGATTCACACAGTAAATTTCTACACAACAGTTGAATGAATAAACTATTGCTAAAGAAATCAACATAAATGAATTCAGAAACCTAAAATTGAATGGAAAAGAACAAAATTATAGAAGATTGTTTATCATAGTGTATTATTTATGTAAAGTTTAAAACTCAAATTAAAAGTCACATTGTCAATTATACATAAATGCATGTATGAGATATAATACAAAGTATGATTCTATATTAAGACATAGAATTATAATATAGGATATATACAGATAGATAAAATTCAAATGAAAACTAATGAATGTTAAACACAGAAGTCAGAAAGAATTGTGCTTATCTGCACTGAAGAGAGAGAAATATTTGATCCAAAAGAAGATTGTTTGGATCTTGATCATATTTTTTTCCTTCTTAAACTGGATTGTGGGTATGGGGCATTCATATTTTTCTTAATGTATATGTGTATGCAACATAACATTTTTTATATAAATTATATATCTTAAAATAGTCTTTAAAATTAATTAGTTAAGGTTTTCTAAGTGCAGGGAAGACAAACATGTCATACATCCGCTCTTCCTGATTCTCAAAAAATATATCTCTAAGTTGAGCTGAGAGATAGATAAGCAACCATATTTAGGGCTTGATATTTGTTGTTACATTTCTTTCACTCTTTTGTTGTCTTTCTTATATATATATATTTTTTATGGAAATTCTAAGTGCTTTATTGACATTTACTCTTACAGATTCATTGACTTTATTTTCTAGCAGTATACTCTCTTCTCTATTTTATATTTTAATATATTTTGTTGTTTATATATAGCTTGCTTCTGCAGGTATTTCTTCTATATGTATAAATTACAAAAAAAATCTATATATTTTGTACATGCAGCCACTCTAAAAATATGGCCATGAAAAAATATTCTGATTTTCTTATAAGTTTAAGCACTGTGCTTTATATTTCAGAGTAGTTTAATAATAAGCACTAATTGAATTAATTAAGTAATACTGTTAAAATTGATGGACCTGATTTTTCAGTATGTAAGAATTAATAGGACCATTCATACCTAATGAAGTTGCTGCTAAAAGCACCTCCTTGTTTACTTTACCCTTAGATAGCTGAAGTGATTGAGTTAGGGTGGAACAGGAAAATAGGAAGGAAGAAAGAAAGCAGGAGTCAAGAAAGCAATTAGTAGAATCTGATAGAGTGTTACTGAACTTAATAAAACTTTAATGACTGTCCTGATTCTAAAAGGGAAGGAAAACATGATTCACTGCTAAGAATTCTATTTGAAAGTAAAGCATTCTATCAATATATAGTGATCAATAATCTATATTTTTCTTTGTAATAATTTTGAATGAGTTATATAATCACAATGCCTAGTACTGTTAATTACATTCTTAACTTGAGTCGATAGAGACTCTCTCATAAATCTTTTTATCTACAATAGTATTTGTACAGGCAGGCACTTATTGTGGACAATAGGCCTTTAAACCAACATGTGTGTGTGCGTGTGTGTGTGTCTCACGGGGATTATTCCATTAATTTAGAAAATAAGATCCAATAAAATATGTATGTACTTTATGTGATGTATGTCATATTAATTGATGGGAATTAAACTTCAGAATAAGTTCCCCAAATTAATCACAGTAAAGCACATAGGCTACACATGCAGGCAGATCACATGGCTACCTATTTTCCATGAGCTGCTATAACATGTCTCCCCAGATTATTTGTTCCTGCTGACCATAAAATTATCTTTAAAATTCCACATAAAAACAAGAGGTACTTGTTAACTTACATGTCTTTTATGATTACTGATTTTGAAAAAAAGCAGGTCAAAAATGAAGCAAGAAATTTCCATTAGAGGAGAATAAGAGTAGAGTATATTTGTTGTTTGAAACCAGTGGGCAAAGATTGAGCAGTGATCATGTTTGTTAAAGAGAAGCCAATACATAGTCAAAACAAAGATCTATTTCATGACGTGTCTCTCATTAGCTTTGCGTGAGGCAGGATAATAATGTACAAAAACAAGCTTACAAATTGGTTTTCAAAAAGTAAACAGTAAAAGGAAATGGACCCCCACCATCTCTGTACTTCTAAATAGTCCATATATATAAAAAAGTCGGCTTGAAACAAAATTCTGATCCAGCCCCAGCGCCACTCAATAATCTTTACCTGTTACTAACTGCTTATGTAAAAATGACCAAACTCCTTTCTGGCACTAAAGAAATTTTATGGTCTGTTTTTCTTACGTCTACACCATGTTCTATTCTGCTTCCTTCTCTTCACAGTCACTACCCTTCAGCCAGTTAATTTCTTTTCTCACACAGTCTCCAGCCTTTTCTTCTCTCTGTGTTCTGCCTGAAATTGTTTACTTTTCCAGGAATAACCTTAAGTCCCTCAGCTGCTTGCCAAATTATTCATATTCAATACTTGCTTCAGAAATGAAGGCCAGTTCAAGTGCTCGCTGACTGACATTTTTACTAATCTGTCTTTCCAGAACATACTGTATCTGTGCTCATCCTGAGGGACAGATCCCTTTCTGCCCTCTCCTTTAGTTATTTATACTGATGGGGTTTTTTTCCCTCTGTTTTAAGATGGATTGTTTCATGGGATTATAATCTTTATTTAATTTTGTTTTTTACCTCCCTGGCCTGGAACATAGACAAGAAGCATTGATGGTAGATGTAGTCAGAGCTGAGGGAGGCCTAGAAGCTCTGCATTTAGTTCTGTGCTGTGGTCTACATTCTAACACAGCAGACATTGCATAGCCCTGTCAATACCAAATCATCTGAGGGTGCTCTCCAGAGTGCCCAGAATCAAGACATGGTATAGAGGGGTCCAGAAATTTACACAGGCCCCAGCAATGAGACAAATAGCTTCTGAAAAGCTGGCCAACTAACAGAGGGAGAGGATGGAACAAGAGTTAAGTAATTTAAGAACTTTTAGAAGGAATCCTAGGATCCACAGATCCAACCAGTATAGTAGATTCAATGGCTCAATTGAACCAGCCTCACCACTGTGCTAATGCCCAGATCTGACCATGTCACCCAGCAGCAGACCTCAAGAATAGCATAAGAACCTGTACATGTGTATCTAAAGTAATCCTCACCCATTTCCACCAGGTATCATTAGGCAACGTTCAAAACATGCACCAGGTATATTACTGTGGTCAAGATGGCGGAAAAGTACGTCTGAAAAACTGAGCATGGATCCAAGAAAAACTGGATAATTCAAAAATAAGCTGCTAATCAAAAGAGTCTAAAAATGTTATTCACAATAATATGCCTCCCTGAACCTGAAAATTTAGATCAATGATAAAATTTAAAGAGATTTTTTATCACATATTTGAGTTGTGCCATGACTAAATCTTTTGTTCATTGTTCTACTATACTAGCAAAGATAATTTAATATCATTATTGAGAAAAAATGTTTTTAATAAGATAAATTAGCAAAGAAAGCCCTTGAATGAGAAATATAACTCATTTTAGTGATTCACAATTAAACCTATGAAAAATGGGAGTAGCTATCTTCTACATTACTGATTTTTTTGTGAAAATTAAAAATCCATATTTGCTGTGTGGTAACTCAAAATAAAGGTAGTAAATAAAGAATTAGGGTAGTGCCCATAAGTCCATTTTATATCCATGATGGCGCATTCATGAATTGTTTGTACTCTCAGAATCATTAATCAGGGGCTTTGTAGTATATTAATGGGGAAATACATTTAATAGCTACTACCGACTTCAATGAAAGTATTTTGAAATATATTTTTAAAATAATTTTAAACAAAAAGCCTTCCTTATTCTTTTGTGGCTTTGAGTTGTATTGGTTAACCTCTTTTCTCTCATTGCTTATGAGTCAACACAGTCTATCTTTTGATCTTCCTATTTTAAAATACACGTCTTCACTAGTTTTCTGTTATTCCCTTTCTTCCTATTCTGTTCATTTTTGTCAATGAGCTTCCATGAATAATTTACATCTATGTGTGATAAATTTCTAATCATTTTTCCAGACAAAACCCCTTCCTGCCTGTCTCCAGAATGATATGTGTAATTGATTGTTGGTCATTTTCACTTGGTTGTCTTACACAGACATCTCAAACTCAGTGTCTAAATCTGTGATCATTGTTTATCAAGCAAACTGTCACTTCTCCTCTATAACCTAATTTAGTGTATATATATCTACAGAGCTCACCCTTAAATCTTCTTCTTGTTAGATTCTCACATCCATTAATAACCAATGGATAAATTGTAAATTATGACTATATTATATACATAAATGTACATAATGGCCCCTAAATAACTCTGTATTATATCCTCACTTCTCCATCTCCACTGTCCTCTCATTAATTTGGTACCTGATATTACTGATTATGATAACATGATGATGATGATCATAACCACAATCTTGTTCCTTTCATGGAAAATTCAGTTTGCCTCCTTCTCCCTTTCCAAATTGGATAATTCCTACTTAACATTCAAAATAAAGTTAAATATAAACTTTATTTAAATTTTAACTTTTTAAATAAAGTTAAATAAAATAAATTTTTATAGCAACATTAGGGAAGATTAATATATTTGAACTTAATTCATTTGTTCAACAGAGTACGTTTACTGGGCTGTAACTCTGAGCCTGGAAATGTAATACGACATTTGGTTACAAGTGTGAGAAATCCCTGTCCTCCCAGAGTTTACAATCTATTTCCTGCTATTGTGTATGTAGCACTTAAGATATATCAGATATTGTAATACATTGTTTAAATACATCATTTAGCCTTTCAGAAAAGCCTGTGAAAGAGATATAATCATTAACGATTATTATCCCTATTTTGCAGATTAAAAAAACTGAGGCACGCAGACAGTAACTGACAAATTCTGAACTCTAACTAAATGCTCCCTTTTTAATTATTAAGTTATGACCATTTGATACAAGCATTCCAAATATAATTGATCACCACAAGTAAGTCAAACCTTAAGATGAGAGTGTTTAGAGGTGGCATTTACAGGAGACTGAGGAAAAATTTTGGAGATTGATTCAAAAATAAGTTGATATGTGAAGGATCATGAAAAAATTCTTGATTTCATATTACTCAATAAATTAAACCTCATTGAGTATCAAAGATCTGGGCCTTTTTTTCACTCAAAGAAGCCCACAGCCTAGTAAGGGAGAAGTACATACGAAAAAAGAAGCAAACAGATACATAAATTGAAATGTAATAGTGACCACACTATTGGTCCTAATAATATTTCATAGAATAAAGAAGGTAAAAATAAATTCTCACTAAAAGATCTGAAAACATCTTTACAGAACAATTGTCTTTAGATACTTTTCCTGAAGGTAAATGAGGACTACACAGAGCGGTTGAAAAACATTTCACACCGAGGTAAACATGGAAATGTAAACATGAAAACTGTAAGCTCAGAAATAACAAGTAGACATGTGTATTTAGGATAGAATAGGGATGGTGGTACTATGTTAGGAAACTAAAAAATCGGGCTGAAAGTCAGCAGTGAAGGTCCTTGTGTGCTAGGATAAGAAATTTGAATTTCATTCTGAAAGCACCAGGTGGTTTCTTGACATCATGTCAGAAAATGGCATGTTTTTCAAATGTACTTAAACATATCCCTGACCAACCTGGAGTTCCCAGAGAGAGAAATAATACAGTGGTTGAGAACTCTACCAGATTAACTACTGGAACCCCACATATCACCTGCACTTCAGGTAGCAAATACAGTTCATTAAATTCTGCCTCAAGGGTTGTTGAAATTGTGTCTAAGCATGTTAAAGCAACACAGCATTCCAGAGCAAATGATGAATTCAGTTTCATTCAATGCAGTTCACATTTTTTAAATGTCAAAATACCATTAAATTAGAGCAAAGTACAATTATACAAGAAGAAATTATACTAAATTAGTAATAATGATGATGATAAGGGCATACTGACTGTACATAAATGTATGAATATTTAATTATATCTCTTTCCCCTATATGAATTTGGGTAAATTCCCTTAATCTCTAGCAGCCGTCTATAAAATGGGTGAAATTCCTTGCACTTACCTTAAAATATTGTTTTTAATCATTAAATAGAATACAGTATATAAAAGACTTACTACAGTGTTAGGCACAATGTATTATTGGATTAATTATAGTAAAAGTAAGCATAGTTGTCACATAGCAACAAGAAATATAAATTTACCCTGTAGACTAGATTTAATTGATTATTTTAAACTGATATTTGTTGTAGTTTTTCTCTTGGAGAAAGAATAACGAGTAAGGTGGGGTGAGGAGCCTGGAGCTGGTAAATGAGAGCCTGAGTGGAAAAGTGCCATGTTAAGGTTTGAGGGGAAAAGAACTAAGAGGGATTAATGTCTGCAGTCAATATAAGGTCGTATCATTTAGAATCTGAAAAGTCTGCACGCACAGTGTGAAAGTTCCTTGTGAAATTATTTATTTTAAAAGTTCCACACTTCTTGATATTTCAGCTTTGTATGTTCTGTGTTGCTAATGTAGTTTGCAAACTCTAATTTCAGAACCACTGAAAGCACAATCTAGGAGAAGAGAACAACTTAATTACTTTCAGTTCATGTACATGCATAAAGTCAGTAAAATTTTTCTGCATAATAACCTAAAACTATGTTTCCTAATTCAAAATATAGCTAAAACTAAAATTTGCATTGATTGAACAAAATCCAAATGCCTTTCTTCTGCAGCAACTGTTATATAAATAAGGACACATTCAGCAATGACAACATGAGAGAAAAGTGTGAAGTACTGTTCGAACTATGAGGGTCCATTCACCCCTCATGTCAGAAGCACTTCCCTTTCTCTTAATGGTCGCTAAGCCAGTAGGTTAAGAATCTTCCTTTGGATTCACTTTTGGGTTACACACTCATCTGAGATACAGTCCATTCATCCAGGATCCATTTCCCCATAAAAGCTTGCTTGGTGCTATATGGGTGTGAGAGATTGTGAGTTACTGAGTAAACTACGTATTTCCTGAAAATGAGCTTAATAGCTAATGCTATGTCTTAGAAATAGCACAAATGTTATCCGATAATGCACAGCTAAATTACAACTGCGTCTTTGGAATGGTACTTACTCTTGTAACTGCAGGCATAGATGGATGAGGTGTTCCTCTGGAGTCCACTTCCTCACAAGGCTTTTTCTGCTCTACTTACCAGTTAGAAAACACCTGCCTCTCTGCAGAAGGCATGTCACAAGAGTGGTTAGTGCCACATTTTCTGAGGTGCTTCACATCCTGCCTGCCACAAGGGCCCATCTGTTACCTTTTTGTAGCTGGCTGCTGCCCTGAGCTCTACCTGAGCTATCTAACTGGGGAGAGTGCTTTCTCCATCACCACCCAGATCCGGGGTTCTCAGTGCTTCCTCTGTCTGCACACCCTACACACAGCCCACTTCCATCAGGAACATTTCTCATTACACTGCCATGGAGAATGAGAGACGCATTACTGTTCTTCCTTCAGAAAAGAAGGGAGGAAGGGGAAGGATGCATGTGTGTAACTTTAAAAAGACTGGAGATTCTGTTATACTGGATGGCAAGTCAGTTCCTCATGTGAATGATTGTTACTATTTCTAAGTAAACAACCATCAATATTTTGGCACAAGAAATCTTTCAAAATATTTACCCTGAATAGAAACTTTTCAGGAGAAATAAAAACAATAAATGGTGTGGAATATTTAGAGCTATGAGTGTAATGATGCTAAAGAAACTGTGAAATAAGCATAGCTAACATAAGAATTCTGGGAAAATAATGTACTTTGACTTTTTCCCCCTTTATTTCACTTTTAAATTATTGAGACTACCATTTCTAAAATCATACACTCCCAGGACGGATTAATGGAGCTTGACAGAAGCTTAGGAAATAGTGTCTGCAGCACCCTGCCCTAGGGCAGCACGTGGTCAAACAGCCACAATGGCCCATTGTCTGTGCTTCTCTCCCGTCTCTCGGGATGCAGATGCTGCAGCCCACAGTGGGACTTTCACACCCTGCCTGCCCACAACTTTTTCAGTCATGCATCGGAAATCTATTAGGTACTAACAGTATTAACAGAATTTTAACCGAGAACACACACACACACACACACACACACACACACACACACACACACACACACAGAGTTGTTCAATGTGATTTAGTAGGACATATTGAACATCTCCAAAAGAGAATTAATTACTCAGGTAACTAGCAAACATTTAGACAACTAAATGGCAGAATTTGGGGGGTTTTTTTCTACACCCTCGATGTCTTAATATCATAAACCGTCTCTTTAAACATGCTGAAATTGGCCTTTCTTCAGTAATTTACAATCTTGGAACAGCATAATCCTTGTATATATTCTTAATACACTTTGATGGACCATTTTTAGCATCATATTGGAAATAAAACACTTCATTTAACATTGTTAGGTTGTTAACATCAGCTGTAGAAGAAAAAGCATTTTACGTGTATACTATTCTTTCATAAAGTTCTATGAGATTAGTTGAAATCCTTTTGTTTTTTTCTGTTAACTTATTGAATCAAAATACTACTTTGTTTCTAAGCTGAGAAATATACATCCTTGTAAGGTTATTTCTCGGCAAAAATGCAACAGGCAACCAAGAGATTTGCCGTTCAGCTGTTACTTTTGCTTTGGCAATCTGGGTAGTTTGCTTCTAATCTGTAAAAGGGCCCTGAATTGTCCTTCTATGAGCATATCTCCTGTGCTAAGATGAGATGATAGTAACATGAAGTATAGCTCTTGCTTTCCACTCTGCTGTTTATTTTCACTTTTTAGAGGTCAGCTACTGCTATGATGATCATATATAATTGGAACTAAAGGCAACTTTTATGACGGCAGCTGTCATTTAGACAAATTGTCTCTAAGAATGACAACAGCAGTGAATCAGCCTTGCAAATAACTACCAGACATTTACCACTTCCCAAAAGGTTACAGCCCTTTCCTTCTAGAGAGAAAGAGGCTGTAAAATAAAAAGCATCCACATTTGCAAACAAATGAACTAGTATAAATTATTTTGTGGCTAGATTTCCAAGACAATGTCAAAGTGAATTTGATTATAGAATGTATAAAAATTCTTCTGGAAAGTAATAATCTGAGTAGGAGTATAATAAAGTCCTTTTCTAAAGCGAGAGTTTAGTATATACCCATAGTAGACAACAGGTTTCTATCTTCTCTGGTTATAAAATTGTAGAAATAAAAGGAAATTCAGTTTCAGTGTAATAAGCTTAGGTTAAAAGTGAGGTTAAATTTCCTGACAACACTTGTTAAAATAATATGGTCCCCCAGAAAACCGTTAATTTGCCTTTGAAGATATTTTAAGTTAAAATTTCTAGTGCATGTGATTTCTCACATGTGTTCCTTTCTTCTATAAAATGTCTCCTACTTTTTTTCCTCTTTCAATAAATGCTTAAAGCCTTTTAACAAAGACTCATTTTCGCATGCTCTTTCCATCTCTGTTGCTGTTTGGAAGCCAAAGTAGGACTGTAATAGTGCTTTCTGCATAGAGTGATTACCTAGAACAAAAAAGAACAACGGCAACAACCACAAACCACAGAGATGCTTATCTTATCACTGAACATTTATCCTAAAAATTTTAATTCTCTTAATGCCATACAAAGGTATGTGACCTGATCATTACTATAACTTTTGTAAATCTATACCAACTATTCAGAATAGGGTTTAATACAATTGTTACTATATTAATCTGTTTTCAAATTAGGTTACTTATCAGAAGGATGGACTATTAGATATCAAAGAAACTGAAAGATCATCTAAGGTGGTGTCTCTCGATGTATGGTCCATGAAACACTGATATCAGAATGACTTTTTATGCTTGTTTTAAAAAGGCCTACACATGCATTACTAATTAGCAACTCTGGAGGTAGATCCTATGACTATAGATACCTAGAAATAAGCACTTCTGCTAAATTAGATCATGTTAAGGATGACTGACACGTTACTGAGAGTCTGCACACACAGTAGGTTCTGAAGTTGCAAAGATGAATACAGCATTCAAGGAAAAAAATCTTGCATTGTGTAGCAAATGCAATGATAAATATACTAAAACTAAAATATAAATGAAAATTTTGTAACACATTTTGTATTGAGTATGGAGACACCAAAAAAATACATCAAAGTAAAATTTCCTGAAAGAATTAATGCCAGTTCAAAGTTGAAGCAGCAAAGGAAAATCAGGAAGGCAGATGAACAGGACAAGGAAATGCATTAACATAAGAGGCCACAAGAAGGGTGGAGGAAATAATAAGACAATATTATATTGTTGAATCATAAATTTTGAGACATATAAGTGGTATGAATAAAGAGATATGCAGAAACAAGATCCAGCAGCAAACATTCCTATTACAGTATTTGGACTTACCTAGAGTTAATGGGGAATCACTCAAGGAATTTAATCAAGAGAGTGGCATTGTCAGATGTGTATTCAACATAGATTCTTCAGGAAGTTCTGTTAGGAAGGATTTTAACAACAAAGGTTTGTTAAGAGATAAACTGAGGCATGTTAAAAATTTCTGAAAGTTAATTTGAGCATGTATTGATTTGACTGAGGCAGCATCAAAGCAAAGGTGGTTAGGAACACTCTACCATAGGACCTAGGAGCAGGGTTTTCATAGACAAGGTGAGGAAGCAAAAGAAAGGCATTATCTGATTGGCTACAGCTTAAGCAGTTGACTTATCTGGCAAAGCCTACTTGGCGTTTTGGGATTAGTTGTTCTTAAGTTTCATTTTCTTGAATTTGAGTGCACTGATTCTGGCTTAGGTTTATGTTTGCTTATGAAAACTACCAAGGCATTAGAGCCACATCAGTCTAAAAAGGCCTCTTTGTTTAATTACTTTACCAGACTGAAGGTTTGGAAACATATTAGGGTATAGTTATAGTAATTCAAATAAGAAATGATGAGGTCAGAGATTGACAGAATAGAAATTAAAGGATGAAATTAAATATAGTAAAGCCATAAAGCACCAGAATTTTATAATTACCATAATGTGTAAAATTAAATAGAGGGAAAAATTCAGAATGGCTTAGATCTTGAAATATCTATATCAACCAACTGAGAATAGAATAGGTTTAACTTCCAGTTCTGCTATTGATTGTCAATACCACCTTAGAACTCTAACTAAAACTCTCAAAGCCTTCTTTCCTTAATTATTACTTTTTTTCTTTACAAAACTTAAGATGCTGCAGATAATCACTGAATGTATTTGCATGAAAACTAGAGTGAATATTTGTTGAATCCCTAAGTACAGCCAATTCTTGTTATTCACTAGTGTTCTCTTAAATCACATGGACAATAAATTAGCTACTAATACAGACCCATTTCTCCTAAAGGGAATACAGGGTTAGGTTCCTGCAAGCTGTGGTCACAATATTTAATCAACTGATTAGTACATGACCTTGGTTTATATTAGTTTCTGTTCAAACACCTTATTTTAGATAGAGAGAGAGAGAGAGATAAATAGATATGTGTATATATTCACTGAGAAGGATGCTACTACAGAGAAACTGCTCTACTGTTTTTAAAGCAAACCATTGCAAAAATATGTATTTTATTAGCAAATTACCTCTGACAACACATACATGTACATAAAAAATTATGAGAAAATGTTCAAACCTTAAAAATTTATAATGCCAGCAGTGTTTGCCCCTTCTCTCTTTTATCTGAAATAATGTAAAGGGGATTTTAAAATACCAGGACAGTCAAAATGGAAATTATAAGCAAATTTCTGGCCTTAGCCTTCTCCTTATTTCCTCCAGAAATGCTAGCATTTCAAATGCCTACAGGGTACATTTTACAAAACAGCTGCAAGTTATAAGACTGTGATTTTGATCATCCTTGTTAGAGTTAATGATTTATCAATGATTTTAGAAATTGTGTCAGAAAAATCTGGTAATAAGAGAATTCTGTTCAGAAAATATCTATTTGGGTTCAAAAATACTAGAATTCTTGGGGAAATTGTACTCTAAAATCGTAACTCTCAAATAGGCCTTTAATGAGCTCTTTGTTTAGTAGCATTTCTGACTGCTTGCTGACTGCTAATGCTGAGTATATGGAGGGTAGACTTTTGCCTCTAGAGCATTGCTGTGCCTGCCAGGTGTGGACTTTTCATAAAGTATGATAAGAACCTCTAAAAAACAAGGAGTTGCCACTTCATGGAGACTATGGAATGGGATTGTTTTTGAGCTTCTTGCTAATGATAAATGTCTGTATATGTGGAAGAATTTGCTCCAAGACTTAGTTTGAGACACCATTAAGAAAAGAATAGCCCTCTATTAAGGGGATAGCTTGTAATGGAATAAATGTTTGCATCAACTTAAAATTCATATGGTGAAATACTAACCCTCGACATGATGGCAACAGAAGGCCACCCTTTGGGAGGTGATTAGAACATGAAGGTGAAGCTTTCATGAATCAGTGCCCTTACAAAAGGGACTCCAGAGAGTTTTCTTGCCCTTACTGCCAGTTGAGGACACAGTGAGAAAATAACTATCTGCTACCCAGAAACATGTCCTCGCTAGACCCTGACCATACTGGCACTCTGATCTCAGATTTCCAGCCTCCAGAACTATGAGAAATAAGTTTCTGTTATGTAGGCCACCCAGTCTATGACAGTCTGTTATAACAGCTCAAATAGAATAAAAAATCATCCAGTCTGGAACAAAGCCCTGCTATCTTACACACTCCCGCAAATCACCTTATACAAACCCAAATCCTATGAAAAGTTCTTCCTTACACCCTCTTACTTAGACATCCCTGATTACACGTGCTGTGTGATTTTCCTCCCTGTTACTGGTAATCAACACAAGTTGTTCAACTGCAGTTATGTTCTTGGTGGTCTTTTCTGGAGAGCACTGACACCCAGTTAGGCTCTAATTCCAATTCTTATACCTTCCTCCTTTGTCCTATGGTAGGAACCACTTAGTTAATAATACTAAGCTTTTAGTTAATAAATTCAAAATTAGTGGCTGTAACATGGATGTGTATGTTTGAATACAGAGTTCCTACTCCTAGAATGAGTCAATATTTAGTCAATAGCAGCCATTAGGAATGTCTTCTGCCTTAACAGTTTAGAAAATGGTGTGTTAAA
Source organism: Camelus ferus (assembly GCF_009834535.1). Classification (NCBI taxonomy): domain Eukaryota; kingdom Metazoa; phylum Chordata; class Mammalia; order Artiodactyla; family Camelidae; genus Camelus; species Camelus ferus. Next base: position 44,250,948 of record NC_045709.1, on the reverse strand, counting down.
TATTACAACATTGCATTACCAATTGAATTTTGGTTTTTGCCCTATAGCCATTCATTCTTTCATCTTGTAGTTTCATTCAGTCATGATAAAGGATTAGAATAATTTCAAAATTCTCTATTTGTTGAGTGTATTTGAATTCAGAAGATATGGTAAATGTTCTTTTTTTTACTCACAATTATATTTAAAATTATTTTGACAACTGCTAATCTTTTAAAAATCTTTTGCTCTTCTCTTCCCAATGATATCAACAAACCAAATCCTGTGTTTGCATATGTGCAAAACTGAACTGATATAAAGCAGACTTTTGTATCCCAACTCTTTCTTGAATTTGGTTCATTTTAACTTTGTTAGTGTTTTTATTTTACAGCAAATTACCTACAGATGAGGTTCTGCTATCATAACATTATCAATTCAACCACATCCTAAGTTATTAGCACACATTTTGTTTTTCATAGTAAACACATACAGTAATTTAGCCTCTATTTTTCTTGAGGAGGAAAAAAGGGTTTGGAATTGAATTATTGAATTTATTTAGTTCAAAAGAATATATGCCCCTCCTGCTGCTATGACAGGCCATACAAGAAGTCTTCCTTGAGGATGAAAGGGCAAGTAGATGTAGATTCTAAAAGAGAAAAGAATACTGGAGAAAGAGAATCCCAGTCCAATTCCAGTCCTTCTAGGCATCCTAGTTAAGGTGCTTATAATGTAAGTACTGCCATCTTGGACACCTCACCCCCCTCAGGTTGCCAGCTGACTGTAAATGCAGGAGTGAGTGAGTGAGCCCTGTACCATCTCATGGAGCAGAGAGGAACTTCCTGGCTGAGCACAGTTCAGTATACAGAAGCAATTAACTCCCTTAGAACACAGACTTGGCCATCATCACCAGTGATCCTAGAACATAATGAAGTTTTGGAAAAAAAAAAAAAGTAAAGTAAAATAATAAATTAAGAAATTAGTAATCTGACATGAAAAGACAGTATCACCTTACACCAGTCAGAATGGCCATGATTACAAAGTCCACAAATGATAAATGCTGGAGAGGGTGTGGAGAAAAGGAAACCCTCCGATACTGTTGTTGGGAATATAGTTTGGTGCAGCCATTATGGAAAACACTATGGAGACTCCTCAAAAGACTTATCATATGATCCAGGAACCCCATTCCTGGGCATATTATCTGGAGGAAACTCTAATTCAAAAAGATTCATGCACCCCAATGTTCATAGCAGCACTGTTTACAACCTAAATGTGCATCAACAGATGACTGGATAAAGAAGTTTTGTGTGTGTGAAATACAACTCAGTCATAAAGAGGAATAAAATGTCATTTGCATCAACATGGATGGAGCTGGAGATCATCATACTAAGTGAAGTAAAACAGAAAGAAAAAGAAAAATACCATATGACGTCACTTACATTTGGAATCTTAACAAAAGGACACAAATGAACTTATTTACAAACCAGAAACAGACTCACAGACATAGAAAACGAACTTATGGTTACCAGGTGGGGAGGAGTTAGGGAGGGATAAATTGGGAGTTTGGGATTTGCACATACTAACTAATATGTATGAAATAGATAAACAACAAGGTCCCACTGCATAGCACAGGGAACTATATTCAATACCTTGTAATAGCTTATAATGAATAAGAATATGAAATAAATATATATATATATATATATATATATATATATGTATAAATGAATCACTAGCCTTGCCCCAGAAATTAATAAAATCGACTATACTTCAATATAATAATAATAATAATAATAATAATAATAATAATAATAATAATAATAATAATAAGGCAAAGCATGTATGGTACTCGACAGAGCACTGTGCCTGAATTCCCAAAAAAAAATAAAAAAGACAAATACCATTTGGGGTTTCATGAAATCATAGAATATAATCAAAGAAAGAAACCTACTAGTGAATGGAATCAACTTTCATGAAACACATCTGGGGAAGGAAGCTGCCATGAAATACCAACGAACAAAAGTGGAAGGAAGTAGTCATCTACTAGTGGCTCTTTACCTTAAAGTTATGTCTCATAATGCAACCTATAATCCATGTATGCTTTCTTAACAATCTCACCAATGCTCACTGATAAAAATTTAAAAATATTAATAGTAACCCCTCCCAGTTCTTTCAGGACACAAGTCAAAAGTCACCTACATCATACAGCCTGTCCTAACTTCCCCATCAGTGTCAGGTTCTCCCTCCTCAGGGCTCCCACAGCACTTGACTCTGCATTTTCCATTTGAGAGTTTAGCACTAGTACCCAGCTGGCCATTTACACACCAGTCTCCCACAGCAGACTAGGAGCTCACTGAAGACTCATTTCTATCTGCCACAGTGTATAATAGGAACTCAATAATTTTTATGAAGAAGAAATATTGTTTAGTTTTTTTTTTTTAAAAAGTGGGATGGTGGAGAATATTGCAGCCAAAAGACCTGGGTTGCAACTCATTCGATCTCTGAGGCAGCGACCAAATCACTTAGTGTAAAACAAAACCAAGCAAATGAAACAAAGAAACAAACAGAAAAACCAAAATGCATTTTTTTTTAACCACCAAAATGAGAGAGTGAGGGTGAACATATTTTTCAGGCTGTCAGTGTTATATAAAAGCTATGTACTGTTATGATGTGAGATTTAGTTTTGCCCTCATCCCATCCTTCACCAAGATCTCTTTTATTTCAATCTCTATTCTAAATTATTTAAGAAGGATATCTCTAGCCTTTCTCTGTAAATCTACAGATTAAAGTGATCTATACTAGTGCTCGGTTTTCTATTAGCAGAAATAGTTGAAGTCATTTTAACTCTTCTAAGAGACAAGTTATTTCATTATAATGAAAATGGAATTATATGCTTCCCCAAGATTAAGCCAAGATGTGTAGTAAGCAGAAAACTGTGTTTCAAGCCTCTTAAGTCACTTTTACATTAAAAAAAAATACGTGTATTTTGAATAAAAAAATGTAATTGAATTCAAGCGAAACATGCATGATACAATTTCTCTCCTATAAATGTAAGATGTTACTTCTGGTTATGTCTATAGCTGTTCCACAACATTTATTCCTGTTTTTCATTCAACTCACTTTTACTAAGTATCCAATATGTACCAGATGCTTTTCTCAGCCCTGGTCCTATATCAGAGCAAGATAAATTCTTTTAGAAAGGAAGGTTAAAAATGCACATAAAACATATCATGACTTCAAAGAGTTATTTGTGTAATGAAGAAATCTAATTCAGATAGAATAGGGTTTATAAAGTGATGGTGTTATGAATGGAAGGACACGTTTTATTTAGCAGTCAAGGAATGTTTCTCTGAGGAGGTGACATTTTCAAGACCTGAATGAGGTGAGAGACATTCATAGATTTAAGTAAGATAATTTCAGACCCAAACAAAAATTTGCAAATGCTCTGATACAGAAAATATGTGGCATGGTAGAAGACTCTTAAAAGAAGAAAGTATATGGAATAAACCTAGGGCATCTATTAAGACGTATTTAAAGGTAATGCAGTATAATTACTAAATTACTGATGATAGCTTACTTTGCTATCATATAGATATAAATATATAATATGTATTATATACCTCACACACATATTATACATTGCTGTACGAAGATAGTGCTGATATTGTTCAAAGTCACTTTATAAGCAATTAGATTAAGCTGGGGTAAGAGAGTAAGTATCATCATTTCTTAATTCTCTAATGCATCTGGATTTTGAAACTATTAACAAAGAGAAAAACACTCAGAGATAAAAACATCAACTTTATTATTCACAAGAACTTGAGCTGGAGATTATAACGTAACTGTGGATAAATAAGTTTGTTAATATAACACCCCTAAATTAGGCAGATTTATCATTCTGATCATTGACAAAGGAGAAAAATTCTGAGTAGCTTCCACCATGGGACAGAGGGCAGGTCAGGGTGCCGTCTACGTGCTATCTACAGATTTGCCTATAACCAAATAAGGCCCAGAAAAATCTCACTCACCTGTTTTCCTTCCATTGAAGACTAAGATTCCTACTATAGGAAGATCCTCCAAAAAGAAACCAGGAAGAGTAGAATAAAGTGAAGGTGACTATATCTTAGTGAGGGACAAACCCAGTCAGCACGGGTTATCCCAGCAAAATTGTTAACAGTGTCCGCTTCCACTATCTAACTGTCTCAGCGACCCTGGAAACACACCTTGTTCTAGTTATTAAAACTTTTCTCTTTGTCTTTGGAAAGATCTTTATTTCTTTTTTTTCTCATATGTATGAAAAATACACTTAAAATAATTAGAAAATTGTATAATTTTCAATACACACTTGATTCATGCGGTAGATTGATTTTGGTGTTAATTTAAAATATGAGTATGAAAATTTTTCGAAGTGCTTTCAATTGTTATTAAAAATATAGAACAATTAAAATTCTGGAGTAAATATTCCTAATGTAGAGAAGAATTAAAAAAAACTAGACAGAAATCTTCTTTACTCACTTTTAAAATTAGGTTGTCTTCCCGCTTGTATGTATTTTTCACCACCTGGTCAAATCTACTCTATAAATTCACTTTTCTATTCTCATTTAAATGATGGGATATTATCTCCAAGATCTCTTGTTCTAAATTCTATAAAACTGCCTAAATTCCACAAATCAGCATTATATTTCATCACTTTTCTTTAATAGTATATATTAAAGAAGTTTAGTATGGTAAAACTCAAGTTGTTACAAATTACAATGTTGTTCATAAAATTGGTTGCATTAAATTCAAATTCACTATTTGATCTCAATTCAGTAGAACTTGTTATTTAGTATTTTATATGAGTTATTTGAGTAGACTCATTATTTAAATTTACTAGAGTCAGCTGTTAAATTGCTTACATAGAAATAAGTCTTTTTAGTTTTAAAATAAACTTTTTTTAAAGCAGCAAGGTATTTTTTCATATTTGTGCACAATTATAAGATCCATTTTTTTTTACATTGCAGAAAAATTCTGATAAACAGGTCTTAATTTCCTTTCAAACTAACTCCTTTATTTTTATACAGTCACATGTCTATTAATTTTTGATTGATACAATTTTATACTTATCATTTTCTCAATTTTAATTATTTGTATTGTATGGAATTTAATCAAGTTCCATCAGATAGTGAATTATATGAGAGGTTTATTTGAGGGAAAAACAGGATAGTTTAAGGTTTTTATTGTTTGAAAGATATTCATCATTTCAAAGACATACACATTTCCAAGAACATAAATTTTATGAGGACACAAGACAATGATCAAAAGAAGATATAATGATTCTTTGGTGTTTGCAATAATATAATGATTTCCAAGTAGAAGTATTACATCTCTGCATTGTATACAAAAAGAAAATAGAAAATAACTACTCATGAATAGACCACATTTACTTATTTGAATATTTTGTGATAAAGTAGAAATTGCATTATTTCGTTGAACACTTAACACATAAAAGAACCATGCCCTGATCTCTTATTGATCAGTTTGTAAGAAAAATAGGATTAATATTTTTTATAGAAGAATTTATAAAATTTGTAAAATCATTATGGCACAGATTGTAAATTGTTCCCCCACATTGGTTTTTCTTGTCTTCATTAGTATTAGAACCTTCAAATTTTAGCTTATCTCCAGAATAAATAATTCATTTTACACTCTCCCAGAAAAATAACCATGTGTCAAAATTCTGACCAGTGAGTACAACTGAAGAGATATTGAAGTTCCTGAGTCTTGTCTTTGAAGGGAATAGATATGCCCCCTACTTTCCTCTTAATTAGAACATAGATGTCATGAGGGAGCTAAATAGCCATCTTAAATCAAAAGGTGGAAGCCAGTTTTGAAGGTACTCATGTTCACTGTGTCCTATATGTCTGGTGCTGTTCAAAGCAGAGGTGATAAAGTTCTGAACAAAATAGACAAAAATTTCAGTACCCATGTAGCATTCATTCAAGCAGATATATTAAAACAAAACAAAACAAAACAAAACAAAAACCAGAAAACCCTCCTATAAAAAACACATGGACGACCAATTCTCATATTTTTAATCATCTCTTTAAAATGTACTGTTTATCAAAGAGGAGGAAATCCTTACCATGTGAATTTCCATCTAATACCTTCTCAATTTCCTTTTTTATTTTCTCCTCCTTCTCTGGGGCCAAGTTTCTCCCTTCCCAGTTTGTGGACTAAATCATGAAGAACAGCTATGTGGTATGATGACTAACCTGTACTATAAAGTTCAAATCATATGGTATTTCCATTTTCCATCCTCTCAGGAACAAAACTTATCCTCTAGAAATCTCAGGCCCCAATCAATCAGCACATAATGCAAACTGAGAATTGATGGGTAGTATGTACGGCCTTGGAAATGAACGGCAAAATAGAAGAGTTATGGTCCGATTCCAGTCTATACTCTGTTGTGACGGAATTGCACCATGAACACTCAGAACATTATGAGAGACAGAAATGACCTTTTAAAATTCATTGTTTTGGCCTGTATTATAGCAGCCAAGCAACAACAAAGCAATAGATCAAGAGTAAATATCAAGTAAGTTTACAAGCTTGTATTTCTCATTTGTGAAAATACTATATATCCATATGTCTATACCATTTCTTTATATATGCATTTATCCTTGTATTCCAATATTATAGAATAGTGATAATTTCACTATTGAAAGTTATTCTATCTAAAAAATAGCAATTAAAGTAATAGAAATACACGTTTTGAGATGAATTTCAGGGTAGCAACATCATTTTCTATGAATATGTCCATTCATTCAAAATGAAACTTTCATTAGTGAACAGATAGCATGTACTGTAACTAACTAGTATTATGCATGTTATATTGTGCTTATCCAGCATGGAATGTAAACATATTTCCTAAAATAACTAAAATTATGATGTTTATATTTGGATACACTTGTCATTATCAGTTAATTCTGTGTTGGATTTGTGTGTGTGTGCTTATGTGTGTTCATATATTTAAAAAAAATAACGTAAAAATGAGGCCTTACGTTGTACTATGTCTAAGTCTGAAAAACAGGATTTTATTTATCTTTTTTATTCTTTTCTCCTACCACTTTATTTTATTCTATGTGTTACATCTTCTGAAAAACCACACATAAGAACGACATGGCCAGAGCTAAGAGGATGGAGTAAACAGGCAGGAAGAAAAGATATATCATGTCTATTTTCAGGTACCACTTTGTTCCCTTAGTTTTCCTTTGAACTTCATGCTGAATAAAACATACAGTCCTGTGGTTTCTAGAACTCCACAAATTCTCTGCAGAAGAATCAGTTCTTTAGCTCTCAAATGAAGTGATAAATAGGAAAATATTTGCTTGAATTCTATTTTGAACTACAACACATTTATGCCTCAATTAAATAATAAGCATAATCATGATAATAATAATTATTTATTATCTAAGTGCTTTACTTGGAACAAGTCATTTAACTCAGCTAACAACATTTTGAATAAAGAGCTGTCATAATGCTCTTATTTTCCAACAGGAAACCTGTCACAAACATTTACACATTTTTCCCAAAGACATTTATGCATTCAAATCTCAAGCAGTTAGACCTTATGACCATCGTTGTTAGATAATAAATTATATTAACATCTAATATTAGCATTTGGTTTTGCAAGATGAGTAAGTTAAGAAGTCATTATTTATATCATAATTACTTTGTTTTTTAATACCTTGGCATCAGATTTCAATTAAATAGAGTTATCTTTAAGCTAATGAGATGTTAAAACACTTTCCAAAATGACTCAACAGTCAGTCTCCAAACAATTCCATACATTGCCACTGACTTTAGGTCAAAAGTATATGTCTCATTGATATATTATAATTATCACATCATCACAGATACCTCGTGTTAAATATTTGACATATCATCCAACAGAATTTTTCTTCGTAGTTGTGCTAAAAAAGAAAACAACCTAAAATACTATTAAAAGCATAGCTCTCCACATATTTTTGCCTCATCTTCCTTTTATTCTCTTCAAACTGAATATTATTTAGTCTTGATCCTTAATGATCTGGACTGAAATCCCTTTCCAGTCCTGCATACCCAGTGCCCCCAGTCTAAAGCACATCAGCAGCATCACTACATGCCATTCACACTGCATTCTACCCTGCTTCTCTAAATATATTATGCACCAGGGGCAGCAACTCTTGTCTATCAAGGACTATATAGTAAATATCTGTGGCTTTGCAGGTCATTGATGTAGTGCTAAAGTTGCCATAGACAATAGGTAAACAATAAGCAATCAGATGAGTTCGCCCACACCTGTATTTACAAAAATGTATAGCAGTCCAGATTTGGTCAATAGGCCAGTGTTTGTTGGCCCCTGTTGCTACATTTCATGTCTTAAATGCCATTCATATTCATATATTCTTAGTAAGATGTCCTGGTCATTTTTAGTTTCCAAAATTAATCTTCTTCTCTATGCAGTCTCTCCTGGTCTCCCATCTGTCTTCTCTGTCATATTAACCCCTGTCCTTTACAGTGGCCCTACGTAAATGTGTTTTTTTCTAAATTACAAATCACAATAGGCCATACTTGTGCATGTGTGTGATTACTTTTTGTTTTCAACTGTGATTATTCAGCACGATATCCCCCATAGTACTGAACATAATGCATTATACATAGTTGAAAATAATTCAGTTAAATATAATATATGTATCAGTATTTTTTTTTAATGTATCTACCATTGTGCTGATCTGGGAATTTTGTATGGCAAGTTACACGCTGAGGTTGTTTCTACACAATACCAAAACATCTAGATTAAAAGTAAAACATTCAGTCAACCGTGATGTTGTTTCCAAGTATCTACATGCTTGGCATTGGGAAAAGAAAATATTTAGTTGATGGATGTTACTTTTCATTTTCCATCTGGCTGTTTTGGCTTCATGTAGACAGAGCCGCTGACAGTCAGCATTGATGACTAAACAGTTTCAGGTTTTAGGTTTGGTTTTAAGCCCACCCACATGGAGGTAGACAGATTAGCTTGAAGATGAGAAACTGTTGAATGTCTAATCACATCTATACTTTCAGCCAAGAGAAATCTCTGAGGAATAATGATCTGCATTTACATCTCCCCAGACTGTTATACTACCCCATAGAAGAGTGTTTGCCTGAAAAGATCCCCAGTTCAGTTACCCAGACATATCAGGAATCTCCAACAAAAGTCATATCAGCCTGGGGCCCCATATCCAGTAGGGAGGAGGAAATAATTCTCCCCACTGGGGTTAAAACCAAAAATTAACTGGCTGAATTTCCCTGTCTTTTTTTTTTTTTTTTTTCCCTAGAGAAAACTTTAAGATTTGTTTGGGAGGAACATGGCAATGATGTAATATGAGTAGATATGTTTTTGGTTCATTTTAAAAGGGCTTTGAATTCACTTTGTGTGGAAGCCAGTGGAGACAAGAAATAAAATATCAAGGGTACTATATTAATTATAAAACAAATCCACTTAAAATCTCTATAAAAATACGAAAAAGTTTGGATTGGCTTCAGAGTGACTATACAGCAAAGAATTATCAGACTTCACATCTTTGTGACCTGTCAGTCAATGAGAAGGTATTTTTAAGTTAGATAAAATTCTCCCCTCTCTCCCATACTCACATACCCAACACACACACACTCACACAAGAGGGTAGAAGTCACATATACTGCAACATATGTATGTACACAAACAAAAATGTATACACATACGTAGATCTAAATACCATGATTAGGCTATTTTAAATGAGAGAAAATCTAATTCTCTCTGTTAATACTTGTTTTTAGTTTTTGTCAAATACACAACATTTTGGGCAGGATACCGATCTTAAAACCAACATTTATCTTAAAGAGTAATTCAACAGTAAAATACTTTGGAATTAATGATTTGATCATTTGTTGAGGATATTGAAAATATGCAATTTTTAGCCCTACTGATAGAAATATGGAAGTCAGCTATTTTTAGCTTTTCTAACAGTCTTAATCTTTTGTCTCATACCTCCAGGGAGTCATAAATAAGTTCTTGTCTTGATTTATGTAGCCAAGCTATATTATTGCATAATTGGTGTGGCTGAACTGACATTGTTAACAGTGCTAATAATATCTTACAGGTAAGATATGTGTATTTGGCACTAGTAAATAGTAATAAATTATTCATTCTAAGTAGCTGATTATGGAATTTGGACTGTGCAAAGACCAGTGAAAGTTATTTAAGAGTTTTTCTAAAAGTTTATTTATTTACTACTTTATTTGCAGTGTGTTATTTAAGGTAGATGGAGAGATAGATACTGATCAAACAATAGATAGATAGATAGATAGATAGATAGATAGATAGATAGATAGATAATGAAGCTGTATTTCATATTTATGTGTCATACCAAAATTTAGAACAACATTAAACCACTTGATTTTTAAAGTAATTTGTAAGTCTAAGCTTTTATTATTGTTAATACATTTGATAGTGTAACTGTACTCAGTCATCAGTTTTGCATGGAATAGTACTGGATGTCATGTTTTCCTCATGGTAGTGTGCTTGTGGGAGCAAATAGCATCGAATACAACTATTAGTGACTTAAGTTTTACAGGGATTTATTATCTCATATAACGAGATTTGAGACAGGATAATGGATTAAACCTTGAGGACACATTCAAGGACCTAGGTTTCTGTAGGCTCCTCATATCTGCTTGTTATCCATTCTCGTAGTTGGCTAGTTCCTCTTAAAAGCTACAGGCTCTCGATATCACTTCTCACATATCAATACCCAGAAGTTATGAAGGTGATGCAGGGTTAAACAATAACAAGACCCTTTATGCTGGACTTTTACCTGGAAAGCATCATTACTTCATCCACGCTCATGTATCCCTGTCTTTTGAGGCAGAATACTATAAATGTGATCACAGGATCATGGGCTCCTTGAAGCTTCTCACAGGTGACTTGAAAAATTGAGTCCGTCTATAGTTCAATCCCTGTGTCTGGAGGGAAAAAAAAACATACTTCATAGAATTTTCCTGAATGTGAAATCAATTATGTTGAATAGTACTGTAGAACAGACTTATAATAGGTGGATTTATCTTAATTAAAACAAAAAGCTAACTAATTTTAAATAAAACTTTATGTAATTATTTATTTGCTTGTTTAATAAATTACTATTTTGATAAAAGTCATTCTAGCCCAGACTCTGTATTTCCTGGGATTTAACTGACTTCCATAATGTCCAGAGACAAAATAAAAGCATCTTTATCAGAGTTAGTTTTTCATTCTTTGCAAAACTTGGCCTGATTTTCAGCACACATCAGTTATAGGAACCCAGCAGAAAATGTGTCCAGCCTTCCTCAGCGAAGCTGCTCTTTCAGTGACACACTGTGGGAAGACCCAGGCCGTACAGGATTAGCTGTGCTTCTCGTTTCCTTCTCTAAGTTTTCACATTGTTGTGAAATGGACCAGGGACCACCATGAAAGACATAAGGCAAATTAAACCACATAAGCAACTCCCTAATACATTTCTACTTAAAACCAAACCATGGAGATGGACTTGGTCTATAGATTTAACTATGTCTCTGTAGATATACTGAAGAGGAAGGAAGTAGTTATTTGCAATTAATTAGGACAGATGTATGTTACCTCTGAATTTGTGTTGAACAGTTTATTAAAAAAAAATGCCACAAGACTGACCTTTATCAAATACAGACTATACCTCTAATTGTATCTTAGAAAAAAAGTCTGCCTAAGAAGATATGTTCCTGGTGTTTGATGAGTTGATACTTCTTATTAACAAAATAAATATATTAACATTTCTCAAAAATTTCTTTCATATAAGAAGTAAACTACTAATTATTGAAATAGGTAAACATGGGGAGGTGGAAGAAATTCCCAATAAGACTAATTTAAGAGCAGAACTTAAGACAGCAGAATTCAAAACTGAGAGAAAATCTGGGACCATCAAGTTAAAAAAAAATTTTCATGCACTGATATTTTTAAATTGTTTATTACTTCTAAAATCCATTATGTCATATTTTTGAAGTTTGTGTTTCATTGCCTTGTATACAATATAGCTTCATCACCTTCATTTTACCTTAAATATATAACATTATACAAGATATTTAAAATATCTTCAAAGTTCATCTTTTTATTAGTTTCAGTGAGAAATATAGCGTATCTAAAGGACAGAGTTTTTTATATTTACATAAGTTTAATTCAGAGTTTGTTTAACCTGCGCTAGGAAAGTGTTTGGTTCAGTTTTATTTTATTTCAGTCTTTATCCAATTACCCTGAAGTATGTGTAGTAGGAAAATGTAATACTAAGCATGCATACAGTAAAGTACTCAAATTATGCTGATGTATAATCAATTTAAGTTGATAAGTAGGTACTTTCTGGAAATGGATTATATGGTTGGTAACATTTAAATCTTTCCACCTATTACCAGGCAATTTGCATTTCTCCTAAGGAAATCCCTCTTGGATTCTCTGTTCTCTTCCTGATGAGTGAAATGTATCCACAACAATTACAAAGAAAGTGTCTAAAATTAAATACCTACCAGGATATTTAGGTAACCCAAATGGTTGTGTGTGCCAGGCAGGGATTATGTGGATAAGAGAAAACATGCCTTTGCTAAAAGTGAGATACAATATCCATCTCCAGGTGAATTTTGCCTTTTGAACATGTAACATAGAGGATACCAAATATGTAGATTTTCAAGGGAAACCAGAAATCTAAAGTGACTCTCATACTAGATTATACTGCTTGATACTGTCAAAGGAACTCACTACTTTATATAAAATATATAGTGTTTGTGGCACTCCTTTCTCTCCATTATGGTGTTTTTATGAGTTTAAATGTTTTATATTCTATCCAAATAAATGAGGAGTTAAGAAATTTGCATATTCCAAGACCGTACAGAATTATTTTACCATTCAACCTAGTCTTTTTTGGATCCTTTATGATGGCAATTTTCACGAACAGTATCTTCATATTGTATAACATTTAGAAATGTATTTGAATAAGTTCTTTACCTAAACTATGTAAAGACACATGCCATATTCAGTGTGCATACTTTATCCTGATGTTTACCAAATATGTCTGATCACGAGAGTAAACAGCATACTTATTAAAAATCCTTACTCAGAGGGCCTCTGAATTGATTCAGTTGATCTACAACAGGGATGGCACACTACAGCTTGCCAGCCAAATCCAGACCACAGCCTGGTTTTATAGGTAAAGTTTTGTTGAAACACAACCACATGTATCTTCCCTATTGTCTGTGGTTCCTTTTCTGTTACAATGGCAATGTGAAGAATTTGTGAAAGAGATCATATGTTTATTATGTGGCACTTTACAGAAAATGTTTTCTGACCCCTGGTCTAGAACAAGATCCAAGAATCTGAATATCTTAAGAAGGCTCCTTCTAAGTGACTATTGCAATGAAACTAGTTTGGCTCTTTATTTTGTATGCCAAGTAATTTATCTTACCGATTTGCAAACAATAAGTTACTATTGAATAATATGAGTAAGAACAAATTTCAAAATATTTACCCAATTAATGATCTCCTTTTAAGAAACTGATCCTCTCCCCATGACTTTTTAAGAGAATTCTATTAAAATGTTCTAGAATCTGAACATTTACTTATATCATTCACATGAAATAAAAACTTTTTTATTTAATGATCTAGCTTTTATTCACTTTCTACTTGTATCCAGTTTTTATTATATGAGGAACAATGGTAGAAGACGGACAGTTGCCTTATATACATAAATACAAAAAAGTACAATAGTATATTTGTATACATATCTCAAATTTTCAGACATAGGTTTTAAAGTAACATCTTTTTCTGTTGTTGTTACACAAGAAGAACAAGTAATTGTAGGAAAAAAGTAGCTAAGTAAACATATTCAAATTCCAGAAGATATTTTAAAATCTTATACTTTTAAATGTATTTATGAATAAAAATATAAATATAAAGCTGAGATAATTTCTTATTATTCATCTTAAACTCCCATCCAATGAAAGGCATAGTATCTATTATCTTTATTGTTTATTATTTTGTAATTGATTTGTCAATGTCTTTATTAAAATGTAGTTTCAGAAAGATTTACATCAGTTTTATTCAACTTTCCTTCCGCATGGCAACAAAATAATGCTAATTGCTAGCATGTATAAAGTCCATTATATGGCTGGCACTTTTATAAATTTTTATCAGAAACAGTACATTTCTTATTAAAGTAAGTCTACTGGATAGATTTTGTTATTATATCCATTTTACAGATATGGCAATTGAGGCTTGGAAAAATTACATTATTTACCTAGAGTCTCAGCAGCTAAGTTTGAATTAAGGAAATTTGACTTCAGAATGTAAGTTCCATAAGTTTTCCCTAAATGATAAATGTTCTGTTGAGTCACTGTTTCTGTCTCTTTCATCAAACTACAACCTAAACCCGCTCTTAATAGTACCTATAAATTACATTTTGTGGACTATCTTTATTCTTACCCCTACTTACAGAGTTAAAATGGCTGGATCTTAAGCAGACCTTGTTAAACCACTAGTGCCTAAGTCCTCCAGGTCTTCATGAATTTAAGACAAAAGAGAAAGCTAATATTCCAAAAAGCTCATAATTAAATGATTAAAAGAAATTGTCTTATACATGCAGTTGCAATGTATAAATGTTAATGGCTGTTAGAGGTATCTACATACTTGTAGAAGATATTTATGGTATTATGTTCAACATCTCCACACTAACTTTAGTTGGGGAGCCCTCCAACAAGATATATAACACAGGAAATGCCATCATTATGACATGGTGTTGACCTTTGAACTATAATTAATTCATTCAGATGTGACTATCAGTCCAAAAACTAGACCATTTAAACATTTATGAATAAACCTTTAATCATAAGCCTACATTTATGATTTGGAATCTTAATAACTGGAAAAAGAACCTTGTCTTAGTTAAAACTCTGATATATAATGTGTGGTTGCTGACAGTGGCCATATTTTCTTACTTAAAGAGAAAGTATAAAATGCATCAATGGTGAGAGAGACAGAAAAAGAGAGAGGAGAGGCGAGGCGAGGGGAGGATGGGGAGAGAAGAGAATCCAGCTATCTCTAAGGGCATACAATGTTCTAGTTTCAGTTTGTCTTGAGGCCCTTGACAGTGTGCAACTTAATTATTCCTTGAGTTATCCTACATCCTTGCAAAGAATCCCAATGAATAGCAGCAGACTAACAATCAGAATTAAAGTTTCTATCTTTTGCTCCCTGAAAAAAATCATCTCCTTGAAAGAAACAAGTAAGATTTCTGTTGATGCATAGTTGAAGAAAGTAGAGTTCCTCTGCTCCTTAGTCTCTAGTCCTCTGTCCAAGTAAGACAGAGCCCTGCCTCCTCTCTAAAGAATCTAAATAAAGAAAAGAGAAAGCTGAGAATGGGCTTGGTCACTGATGGCTTGTTTAACTGAGTCAAATCTAAAAAAAAAAAAAAAAAGAAAAAAGAAAAGAAAGAAACTAATTAAACTGTATTGCATTTGAGTTAGAAAAAATGTTAAATATGCAATAATACTAGCATATAACCATGATGTTTCTATTTTTATGCAATGTACAAAAGTTCAAGTATTTTTAAGAAAGAGGTAATAAAAATCTAAAAGCATTCTATTCATTCCAGAATTGAAGAATGAAGTTTTAAATTTATTTTTTGTTTATCCCTGCCCGACTTGGGACCTGCAGTAAACACAACAAGCTATTTACTAATCATATTATTTTATGTTTTTATGTTGTAGGGCTTTAACCTATCTTGCATTAAATCTAAGAACAATTTTTCATCTTCATGAGGAAATTTCTTTCAATTCACCGAAGCTTTCAATGTGCATTTTACATTTCTCTATAAAGAAGTGGTATTTTAATTATGACATTATCAAATTAAACTCCTCAGTCCATCCTGAACAAATAAATTGAAAGGAATGACTGAAAAATCAATCAGCCTAGTAATTTCCCCTAGGCATTATTTTGGCAGAGAGTCTTTTTTATGAGTCGTGTCAATCAGTTTGAAAACTGGTGAAGTGCTCACTTGGCAGGTAACCTTTTGAGGGTTATTTATGAACCACCAGAGCTATTAGATGAAATAGTAAGCCCTGAAAAATTAATGAAATTGCAGGAAAACCTAGCCTTAACAGAAAATTCCTTTTCTTCTCAGACTCACCCAAGAATGGAACCAACTGAAAACATCTTTGAAATATAGTCTATCCAGTGATCACACTTTTATCTTTATTTATATTCCACAGGAAGATTCAGAGTTAATATGATAGGAAATGCCCTAAGCAGTGTATTCACCTAGCACGTACCTGCAGCTATTATTTATTTTGACACACAATCAATTTTAACTGCATTATTTTCCTCGCAAATTTTAATGCGTAAGTAGATAGCTTTTATTAGCAATCAAATCATCTGAATAATTATTCAGTAATTTTTTTCATGAATCAATAAAAAATCAATGATGCAAAAAAGGAAACAATTGTTGCACAAGAGGTGCTAATAAAATATGAAATGTTCTTATATTTTTATTGACATATGTTAGCTCACCTACTCAAAAATTACATGTATGTCTCTGTAAAAAATAATATGCATGTGTACACATTGATGTTTCTTTTATTTAAAATCATTTCTTCCTTTTTAGTGGTCTCTTGGTTATTTTGCTGTTGTTAATTAACTGCAACTTTTCATCCATGCAAGAGAAAAATATGGATAAGAAGGCTTAAAACTGATCAACCCCTATTGATATACCAGTTGTAACATTTGGAACTAACTCAATCTATGTGATGTTTAATAGCAGTGACATTGACATTGGTGAGCAAGACCTTTTATAATCTTAGATTAACCATAGAAAGTCTTAGATTTCTTAGTGTTAGATGAATAAATATCTTCAAAGGAATCTGTCCTAGGCAAACTCCTAGATTAGACCATGTTTGTCTCTGGCGACTCAATTTTTAAGACACTTCTTTTTCCATAAACTACTAGTAATCAACTCCTTTTGTTATCCCAGGCCAGTACATTTTAGGTGGCAATCTCTCCCTCAGTGGAATGTATTTCACTAATAAATGTCTAACACTTATTTAGCACTAACTGTATGCCAAGAACTGTACTATGCTATCACCTCATTTGATTCTCACACAACTGAATCATCTTTTCCTTCTTTGGCTTCATTTCCTTAAGCCTTTTGCCTTGTTTATATCTAGTCCAACACATTGGAATTCTCATGAATCCTAGAATACACAGCCTTCTTGTGGCCTTGGCACTTCTATTCCCACTATTGGAAGTTCTTACACCAGATTTCAGTTCATAGGTCACTGTATAAAGTGGCTCACCCTCCAACTGTACATACTCTGCCCACCGTTACCTCCCTTTGTGTTTCAGCCTAATAGTAAGATATGTATATTATATTTGCAAGTTTATTTGTTTATTACCTGTCTCATTACTTTATTCATTGAATGGAAGCACAAGGAAAGATGGGGCATAGCTTACAAATCTCTTCTAAATCTCTAACGAAGAAGAGAAACCTGAGACGTACTAAGCATTCCTAAATGATGTTGAATAAATAAACTACCACTTCTTTGAGGTGGTCATAATTGTGGTAATCATTGTACAGATGAGGAAATTGAGCTGTTGAGGAGAGGTTAATTTTTTCCAATGTCATGTATCAAGTAAATGATAGAACTAAGAATCAGAGCACTGATGTAACACCAAATTTCCTGTTTGTAATTACTCCTTACAGTAGGGAGTGGTTTACTCATTACCCTAAGGCAATAAACAGAGTTTGAACGGACCAGAAAGATGTCTTCTATACTTACATAGCAACGTGTGAGAGAAGTCAAATGTTCATATTCCAGAGGCAGCCACTATAAAAGGCTCTGTAATTTGCATCTCTATCAACATCTGTTTATTAGGTCAATACATGTCAGAAGTGTTTTATAAGGGGAAAATAGTAACCTTTATCTAGTATGATGAATATTAGTTAAAGATATTATTGGGAACATTAAAAGTATCCAAAGATGTGGATTGGCTAGTGCATTTTGAAGATTCTTGACCCAGGTCACCCCTAGGGATAACCGCCCCCAAGCTAAATTCCTGACAGTTCCTTGACCACTGTGGACTCAAAGCTTTTGGTTTCCTGATGTTGGCTATAATGGTTACACAATCCAAACTCTGGTCTATTGTCTACTGGGGACTCAGTTAAACATTCCAGGAAAGGTAGAGGTGAAAAAAGACGGGGAGGATTCAAGCCTATCACCTAAGTAGTATAATGCTTTTATTTGCAAGCTAATAAATGATCAGTGAAAGTCTATATTGTGACAGAATTTGTTCTGAGACTAGTTTTTATTATAAATTCATTAGGAAGTCATGGACCTAGTGGCAAATTCTCATCAAACTAAAAATGTTTCCAGTGGCTAGTTATCTATCCAAAAAATCTTAAAAGAGTTCCACATAATATAATGACTAACATTAGTTCAAGATGACATAACATCCTCCATACAACATATAGTTCAAGTGATGCCCCAAATCCTAAACAATTTCCATTTATTTATAAGGTCTTAGCAATTAAAAGGATCAGGAAACTTAGCCCAAATATGTCATTATATCTTCTCATTGCTTTTTCTGCTTATCTTTGATGTTTGATGAATTTTCAGATTTTAAAAATCATTTTAGAACAGGCCATCTGTAAATAAAACTTGAAAATAATATAAAAATTGAATACTTAACATCTTCATAAGGATACTAAGTTATTATTAATTTTCTGGATTCTTGAATATTACTCTCTTGATACCCACAAGCTTTTGATCTACATACTTGCAAAGAAAAAGTTATTTATAACCTAAAATTTGACTTTTTTTAACATAATATTGAAAACTATAAAATTTAGCAAATTTAGAATAATTATATTTATACTTAAATAATTTGATTTTTTAAATTAATTTGTTTTTATTGAAGTACAGTTGATGTACAGTATTACATGTTATAGGTGTATAATATGATTCACAATTTTTAAAGGTTATATTTAATTTTAGTTTGTCTATTACTCAAAGATAAAATTTGCAAATTTGAGTAAATTAAACTGTTTACAATTTATCTTCCAAAAATAACTGGAAATGACAAGACATTTGAAACTATACAAGTAATGAGATTATTACATTTTTGCTGACTTATCATCTGCGAGGCCCTCATCAAGGTTATTTTTAACTCTTTAACCAAAGAAAGTTGAGAAATAACAACAATGAAGATACACTCTTAGATGGATTCTTAATGTAAGACTATTTTATGAATGCTACTTTCTCTGATAAAAAGTAGGTTATTATTTCCTCAGTGGCAGAAAATATGAAGAATTTTGGAAATTGAACACATTTGATACCAGATTAATTGGGAGTTTTCTTCTTTTCTTCAAATGATAAGTGAATCAGTAGAAGAGTATAGCCCAAGTGGTAGAGTACGTGCTTAGCCTGCACGAGGTCCTGAGTTCAATCCCAGTACCTCCTCTAAAAATAAAAATAAATAAATAAGCCCAATTATTGCCCCCCCAAATAAAGCTGACAAGTGAATCTTTCCTTGCCTATTGAAATTTATTACAAAGTTCTTGGATGACAATCGAATGGCACATATGTCTGACTAGAGAGTCTTTCTCTCTTTCTTTCTATTTTCTTTTTGTGTTCTTTGACAAATTTCAAAACATCAGGGTTTCTTGACCACATCGTTGGGGAAATGTACCCAACGTTGTTTTATAAATTGTAAAATGTAAGAAAATATTCATATAGTAAAGAAAAATTACAAAGCTCTTTTTTGTCTCAGCCCCCAAATAAACTAAGTGTCAGACAAAACAGTAAGAATAAAAAAACTAGAACAACTAAACTTCTTCTCCAAGTACTAAAATTAAACAGCGTATTATGGTACCTGTGATCCCTAAGATAGAGTTAAGCCCAAGATAAAACAGGAATATATAAGAAGGCTCTTATAGTCAACACTACGATTAGAAAAAGGTTAAAAGGGAAAAACAAACTAAACAAACCTCACATACCCTTTTAAATCTAGACTCAGACAAACCTAAGTTTACCTGCAAAATATCATTTATACATTTTGAGTTTATATGCAAAGTTACCTCTTGACCCTCTACATAATAATTTTTAAAGCAAAAAAAATGATGGGAGTGGCAATACATTAAAAGTTTACTTTATTTATGTTTTTTTCAACCTAACTGTTCTTCAAAGGATTTTACTTAGGACATCCAGAAATATTACCTAAGGAAATCAATTTCTCAAACGTGTTTGCTTAGGCTCTTTAGCGTATGCCAGTTAATAAAAGTTGTGATTGCCAGATCTCAGTGTTTTATTATATAAAAGCCTCTTTGCTCATTCCGTTGGGTCAGCTTTCTAACGATGAAATGAGTTTTTTCTTAGAAGCTCAATTGTCAAGAGGAGTTGGGTTAATTTAGATTATATGAAAAGAAGCAGGTACTAGTAAATGGGATATAAAATACTTAACGGATTCCAGAAATAAAGTCAGGCTATCAAAGGAAAAGAAGTGAGATGGAGAAGAACAAAAATTAAAGTAGACCGGCAAGTGATTTATCCAGCCCTTTGGGCAAGGTGGCCTGCGTTCAGGTAAACTACTTCACCACATAGCACAAGATGTACCTTTGATATGTTCGTCTTCTTAATACTTTTGCATCTTACAGATTATTTTAAAGTATAATTTAAAGATGACCCAAAGCAAACTAGAGACATGACACTTCTTAAATTATTGTTATATCTAAAGTGGAGATGAAAATCCCGAGAAATAAATTTAGTCATCAAAGCAACATTAACTACATATTTCAAGATATTCTGGGACATTTTCAATCAGGTAGTCAGGTTTTCTTCTTTTAATTTTCTCAAAAATAATGAATTCAAAGCAGCAGTACAAATTAGCATACTTTTGATAGAATTAGACTATGGTTAATTTGAATCTAATTTTAAAAGAGATGCCTGTTTAGGTATTAGTCAAGTGATAGAGTAAAGCAACATTTAGATCGTCAGTAACAGCAGTTTGAATTATGCAAATGACTACAAAAGTGTTGGCAGCTGACAGTAAACAAGGAGATAATGAAATGTCTGGACACAAACTTTCAGCTAAGAATAAACCTACTCAGTTGAGGTTAATGGACTCTGGGCCCTGCAGCCACATGTTTCTTTGTCAGCTCTTAGAAGCTCTTCAGCACCCCTGTGGTGTGGATATAAATATGAAGAGCCGTAAAGTAAGCAATAGCTCTTCTGCTTAGAAAACAAATGTGAGAGTGGTGAGGATTAGCCTGTCAAAATATTTACAAGCTTAAAATGACCTTTTACGGAGCATGTGTTCCTAAATCCATTTAGAGAGAAATTCAGCAAGGTTAAATGACTCAACCAAGGTCACACATCTAGTTTGGCTGTGTATGAATAAGAAGAGTGTCTTCATTCTTTCCCCTTTATCATGATGCTAATAGATATGGTGGCCATATATATCATATTTATTAGCAACTTGACGATGTAGCCATGATGTAGAAACTGTGACAGAGGAAAAAGAAGCATTATTTAATTTTTATGTTTCTTTTGTCTGAAACACAGACATTGAAAACTGAAATAATGATTCTTTAACATATTAATTTGTTTACAGATTCCAAGCAACCTCTCCAGCATCTTCCCTCCTCTAAATCTTTCTTTTCCTCCTCACTCACACATTCTAAACACATATTGTGGATACTGGGAACATTTACAAACATAAAAGATGATTAAATTTACTTACAAAAATAATTGAAAGTCAAATAACAAATATATATTTTAAAATGGAAAACAAATCCATGGAATTGATGAAATTACTCAGTAAAGATATATAAAGAGTACACCAGATGAGCATCAGTCTTAAAATAAATGAAGAGCAACAGGAAAAAAAATTGAAGATTAAGTTGTGCATGTGAACAGAAAGACAGGAAATTGCAAAAGAGTGCAAGGGAGTGGTTGCTGAAGAAGGATGATGTGTCAAAGAAGAGAGAGTAGCCAGCATTTTCAGATGAGACACAAAAATGTAGTGAGAATCAGAAAGTTGTTCAGTGCAATTAACAGCAAAGGAATTGTACTGTATTATTTTTTTCTAATGCTTATTGGAGAAATTAATGTGGTTGAGACTAGATTTGCTGCATTAAGGAATACATTGGGTGGAAAAATTATGATAACAGAGTAAATTAATTTCAAAAGAGTCATGTATGAAGTGAAGGGGAGATGAGTGACACGGCTCAAGGAAAGCGTGGATCTGAAACAATGTCTGGCTCCAGAGAGGTTTTTTCTTAGTTTGTTCCAAGACAGGTAAATTTGAACGCATTTAGATACTCCCTGAAAGAAGATGGTAGATAGAAAGAGGTTAGGGATATTATACTGTAGGGGGAATTGATAAAGCATTGATTCTTTTTGAAAGAGTGAATATTTTGAGAAAAGGGTAGCAATCATATGTCAGGAATTGGTCTTGACATACAGGAACTTGTTCCCATCGTAGAGTGGGTATAAATAAGGAAATTGTGTGTGTAGACTAAAGAAAGATACAGTGGCTTATAAGTGGAAATGTCAAGCCATTAATGTATAATAGTTTGTATTTTCTCTGTGAGGTAGAAAAACGAGGTTAAAGTTGGGAGTGCCGGGATGATTCTGAGGAAGTCTAAAAACATAGTGGAAGGGCTTTAAGTATCCATTGTGTCCATTGTACAGGAAGCAGAATAAGTTGACTTTGATAGATTGAAGGAAAGGCAGAAGGCTGAAGAACAAGGATCAATAATGCTCTGAGGGGCAGACCTGTAGTGTTTTCTCTAGGAGTTCTTAGCAGTTAGAGGGATGAGCTAAAAAGGCAAATATTTGAACTGATTCTAGATGGGTTTCTCTATGTGAATACAATAGAAAAATAACATTGAAGATATTAAAAAGAAGTTACAAGGCATTGAAATATTAATAAGAAATTGGGTAAAAATCGTAGACCATGAACTGAACAGGGAAATAAATGACTGAGAGGGGACCATGATAATGTACTTTAATGATCTCATACTGAAAAAAAAAAACCTCCCAAACATAATACCAGTAGCAATTCCTCAAAAAACTGGTTAGCTCTGTATAGAATCATGTCACTCACGTTGGCTTAATTTCAGCCATACTCTCTCCCACTTCTAGCCTTTTGATAGGTAGTTCTGTTCTGAAGACTCTTACTTCTGTATTATCCAGGCTAAATTTTACTCATCCTTACAAATTCCAAATTTAACGTCATTTCTCAGGGACACTGTCCATCACCAAATGGATTAGCTAGAATTTTATTTTGTGTACCCCCTATTTTCTTTTGTTCAAACTCTCTTTTCTTTTAAATTCATTAATAATATTTAAATTCCTACTCAACCCCGTGACATTTTCCTTATTGGGAAATCAATGTTACTACAGCTTCCTAGGTTAGAGTAAGATTTACATATTGCAATAGTTCATTTTAACTTCAAAACATTCTTCAACTGATAACAGAAAGCTTCACTCAATTAATGAAAACAACTTACTAACAATGCATGTTTTCTAATATTCACTTTACTAACTTTAGTATAATTCATTATCTCCACTATATTTATAATATTTTTCAACATTTGTTTTAATATAATTTATTTATATTGTATGTTAATATAAAATAATTGTTTTAAAGAAATAACCTTCCCTAAATACCCAACTTAAAGCACAGATAATGATACTTCTTCAAAAATTTCTTGTTGAAAAATTTGACAAAAAGAAATGGCAAGCAAAAGGAATATGGAGGCAAGCAGACAGCCAAGGATTATGTTAAAATTTACCATAGAATGGGCATGAGAGATGAGAACTTGTTTTATTGGTATGGTTGGGAAATATATGAAGCCCTCTAACAATTCAAAACAGCAAAATAATTATGTACTGGATCATTATTTTATTGTTCATTACCAAGTTGGGGACAGCCACTAATCCTAATTTATGTATTGGAAGTGAGCAACATAAAATATATATTTAAAGAGAATTAATGTTTACTTAACAATTTCTCTAGTAGGAAACATTTTGTCAGATAATCAATTAAACCACACATCAAAAGACATTATTTTATGTTACCAGAGGACATTACTTCTATTTTTATACTATTGTATTCAAAGCAGATACTTTTATTGGAGAACATTATTTTTTAAAGGGAGTTTAAAAGTCTATTATAGTTTGGCCCTTTGCTGCTCTGCCTTCAATATGAAAAGCACTGAGACTATTTTGGGGCCATTTCTGTTGTTAGAAAATGGAAATCATGAATTGTCCTATTTCTAGTTCAGTTTCTACAACAAAATAAGTTACAACTTTAAATAAGAATCTGACCTTTTAGAAATGTAATGGGAAGGAACCACATTATTTTTCACTTTTTTAAAAAATTATTTGGCTGTAGAGTCAAAATATGTTTTTACTGAAATTTTAGATCCACAGAAAGAGCTTTTTGCCAACCCACTATGCATTTATGAAAAATAAAATTTAAACTTGTTTATCCGAGACTGGAATTATGTTGTTTGCAATTTTTGTTAAGTATGCAAAGTCTCCTATTAATCCTTTATAAACAGTTTTTAATCAAAACAGATTTGGTCCCCAAATTGTCCTCAGATATTTTTTTCTTATTAGTGAACCATAACCAACAGTCTCTTCTAGGCTACTTTTACTATCAACTTCAATATCAAAATATAATTTGTATTTTGTTATAGCTCATTTTAACCTGAGAAAGTTCTTCGATTAACAGTAGAAAGCTAAAATCAATTGAAGAAAATCAATTATTAACATCACATATTCTCAAAGTATTTTAAGGAGAGTTTAGTGCGGAAATAAAACATTATATAAAACATAAAGCCTTATGACTAGAAAGAATAGTGATAAATAAAAAAATTCAATGACAGTTGTATACACTTTTAGATACAGGTCTGATATGAAGGTTTTGGTTGTAGAAAAATATCTAAGCTCAATTATCCTGAATGGCCTCTCCTGCGTTTTGGTAATATTTACTATTAAAAAAAAAAAAGAGAGAGAGATAGTTCTCTGATAGACACACAGCTTTTTTTTCCTGGAAGACAAGACTTATTGGGAAATAATTTTTCCATTTAACTTTCCAGTAGTTACTAGTAAGCTTTTCACTCTCATTTATACTTATTTATTATTTCCTGTAATGAGAACTAAAGATCAGTGATTCTTACTTGCAGAAAAAAAGAAACAACATAAAAAATTCAGCCCACCAGTCTATTTGCTTCCCATGCTTTGGTTTAGCTGCTCTGAATGTTCTTTCCTCTCTGAGTTGTCAAGGCCTTTAAAGCTCCTGTAGGTTCATTCCTAGCTTCTGCCTTGCCTGGGATCCACTTCACTTCCACTTTTCGTTCTGAATTAGAGCAGCTTCAAAACATAATGCTGTGGGTTTTAACTCCATCTGTGTATTATTTCTCACTCACTGGTCTTGTCAGGTTTGGCCAGGCCCATCACTCATCTTCTATACTCTGTCGATGACAGCAGGATTTGTGGGCCTCCCTCCTCCTCCTCATGTCAATCTCTTAGAATTTAAGAATCATCCTATAGAGATTTCCTATGATAGATCCTACTTAGATGATGAGGGTGAAAATGATAATAATATGATATATGAAACAGACATACTAGATTACTAAAGCTTCATTTTGTAATGATATGCTTTGCTGGAAATAATGACATATAATTCAGATTAAATAAATTCATAGAAATCTCATAGAAGATAGAAGTTAGGAAAAAAACGTGTGTAATAACTTTACCAAAAAAAGAAAAGGCCAGAAACATCACACTTCTTTCCCTTTGGAAATGTTAGTACTAATTTAATTCAATAAATTATGTTTGGAACAAAGACAATGTTAAATGAATATTCATTCATTCTAATATATGAAAGGTGAAATGTTCAAATTTTCCCCTGGGAGATGGCTTTTCTGCAATTAAGTACCCTCCCAAAGAACAGTGCTGTGTGTTTTTGACCACTTAGTCCTGGGTTGTCCAGCACTGTTCTTGGTGGTAGTAAAATGTGACAACTTCCCCAGACAATTGCCTGATCCTTTTGCTGCAGAGAAATGAAGAGCGTAATTACTAAGAGTTAATTTTTCTCCCCATCAGTCTCTCTCTCTCTCATTTTCTCTCTCTCTCACTTACCATCTCATCTACAACTCTCCATCTCTATTCATGGACAACTAATCACAAACATTCACACATGTGTAGTACCATATTTATATATCACTGAACATATATATATATAATTTTAGGATAAATTGATAGCTTTGTTCTATGAGAAAATATTTAAAATCAAATTCAAAGTCGTTATCTGTTTTGAGAAAATCAGTAACTAAATATATACTATTACATTAAAGAAGAAATATGTTTTTTTAGGTCCAGTGTCACATTGTAATAAAATATATAGGAGTCTTTAAGAGTTTTGTTTTTAAGATAGCTTATGATGCTGGTTTTCTTTAGAACTGAAAATAGTTTCCTCTTTGCTTAGATTTTAAAAAAAGAACTGAATTGCAAACCAGAGCCAACAAATCTATGTGCATTCAGTACCTACCGTGGGCTCAGCACCTTTTTACACACCATTACTATCCTTGAAGAGTTTAGAGTTTCCTTGGAAAAAGAGATTAACATATATAAAATAAGAGAAACAGAATAAATGGGGGAAAAAAAAACTAAATCTGACTCTTGCTGTGATTTATAACATCAATTCTGTTGACAATTGGCCGTGTGATGCAAGATAACTCACATGCCTGAGACTCAATTTCCCCAGTTACAACACCAAGCATGTCAGTTATTCTGAAATATATGTTAATGCAGAAATTTTGATTCTTAAGAAAGTACAATACACTACAGTGTACAGTCAACAGCACCAGCTGGGTCAAATGGTCACAGCCTATGAGAACTATTAAAATCTGGAGAACAGAAAGTTTGACATGAATTGCAGAGATGGATTCAGTAGCAGAAATGAAAGTGGAAAAGGAATAATTTAGTTAGCAGTTCTAATATTTTCTAAAACCCAGATATTTAATATAATGGGTACACGTTTTATTATAGAATCTATTCTCAGCCAGAATAAACTAAATTTTTTTCTCTCACTTTTTGAGTCTAATAAAAAACAAGATAAAACAGATTGACACAGACATAGGTTTCTAGTGTAACTTCTACTAGTGACATATTTAAGCAATTCTACACAAGAAGATAATCTAACAAGAGATATTTACATTTTATACCTGGAGTCATAAGCTTTAAAATTGTGTACTAACTTCTTACTCTTTAGATATTAATGTTTAGATATACAGATAGAGAAGAATCTGTTGACAGCAAGGTCAGAATACAAAAATATTTTAATGATTATTTCTCTTGATTAGGGAAAATTGACATAGTTCACTACATTTTTATAATGTTATAATACCTGTTGACAAAGTATTTTTTTTTAGATTCATACCACTCTCCTTTTGATCATCAGTTCTTTTGTCAATTCTCCCTATTGTGGACTTCTTGCATTTATTATTCAGGTCAAATACCTCTGAATGTTTTCTAGTTAACCACTAGTGCTCTTGCCCAGAATTAACCACATTACTCTTAAAATGTCATTATTCTAACATGAAGTAAAAATTACATTCAGCTCATAAAATATTCCCTCCCACCTGGATTTATAATGACATTTGGTCAACCCCAAATAGTACATATTAGTACGGGAAGTGTTGGATAGGCTACAGGCTACATTCCCATTCCCACTTTTTAAAAAAAATTTTTCTAATTAGAAATGTTACATGACATTTGTTATTATAGAATATTAGTGTTTTCATTTCAAACATCTGTTCAAGCCCCCTGAGATCATTTTGAATTAAAATTTTAAAAATCTTCATGCTTGCTTGCTATATTTGTGTCTTCTTTTAATAGAATACACAGATCCTAATTTAAGCATTTAAAACAATGTAACTGGTAACAGAGAAAGGCTAAGGAGAAAGTTCAGGTTGACACAGACCACCATAATTATTTGACTTATTTGATAGCTGACTCTTAATCCATTTTACAATCCTCTCATTGAGTCCACAATTAAAATTAACATATTTATTTTACCAAATGTTTTATAGAAACCAGACTCAAATATGTCTGTAGCATGACCCACATCTTGGAACTTCATAACTCAAAAAATTATAATAATAACAATAATTCAAAGGGGAAAAACAAAAAGAAAGAAACTGGCAAAATTTGGCATGATTTGAATTATTTTGGCTCTGAATCAATACTCCCAATTGCCTGTACTACAGATATTCTGAATATTGTTGAGCTTATTTGTTTATACAGTCTAAAATCAGTCTTTTTCAGCTTTTGAAAATACCTGCTACTAGTGTTTTGATACTCTTCTAATCTCGAATTTTCACTGATGAAAAAGAGGCTCCAACATCATTTGGGGTGTATTTCATCACGACCTCAATATTAAAAGTATTTTTAAGTGCCTGGAAAATCTTAAATTCCATTACTAATTCTACCATTACTGGCATTCACACATGTTAGCTCACTCTTCCAACCTCATTAAAATGCCATTTCATATTTGAAGATTTTTTTTTACTCTGAACCTCATTTGAAAGTGGTCATCTTATTCTCTACATACTTCACCTAAAATATTTTTATAGATTCCAATTTCCCTATGAAATGTTACTCTTATTTATTCCATTCACATTTGCTATAGTGAACATTAAAACAATAGTTTATTTAAGATAGTTTATTTATTAAATAGTTTATTTATTAAGTCCTTTTTAGGCAATTGTAATAATTCCACCATTATCAGTCTGTATCTATTATCCGTTCTTCTCTTGTTTTGGGGGGGCTTATGGTCTTTTCTTCTGTATGCCTAATAATTATTTTATGATATTCCCAAAATATATGTCAATCAGCAATTGTGCTGAGTCAGGCCTGGGTTGCAAACCTGGTAAGTTTAGGTCAATCTCCCTTTCATTTCTGTTACTTCAGGGCTTTCAACAGAAAAAATGAAATCTTGAAATATTCATTGCACTGGAACATCCTGAATTTCTAATCTCTGTCTCTTCTTAAGACTGTCAGATAGTCCTGAGTTTCTTGCTTCACATTCTTAGCTCCACCAGTTCTCATTGCCGAAACAGCCCTCTAATACCTTCAAGCATATGATTCCTGTATTTAATTTGCATTTTTCTCAATGGATTTTGGTGTGGCATAAGCTAAACTACCCTATTCAACTGAGAAGCAGAAGTTCTTGGACTAAATGATTTTTTTTAATGCATTTCTTCCTGATGTATTTATATTCTCTCTTTCTCTCTCTCTCTCTCTGTCTCATTCTTATCTCTGTGTAGATCTATAGGTCCAGATCTAGATCTATACACATACCATACAGCACTTCATGAAACACTTCATTTTGAGATACATCTATCTAATTAAGGGCAGAAAGATAATCTTATTGACTTTTATATTAATAGTGCTTTATACTTATTTGGAAAAAAAATGAATCAGGGCCATGGGAAAATAATTTTTTAGTGGAATGTTTGAAATTACCTTCCATAAATTAACTTGTTTTGGTCAAACTAAAATTGTGTGATTTCTTCTCATTGCCGACTATGTTCCTTCAATTAGTTTGATTTTTCAGAAATATATATATATTTTTTGTACTTTACTCATAATATTGAATTACTTTATCCAAATCTTATAAACATCAGTTCTTATAAACTCTTCCTTAACTGTCAAATGAAATATCTATTTTTATTTGGCCTAAAGATCTGGGCAACTAACCGCCAATCTACTCATTAATACTAGTACTAGAAAAGTAGCTGGTATCATTTCCACTCACAACAACAACAAAACGTAATGATTCTTATTAAGAATATGTTTACCAAGAATTTCCTAGATGAGCAAAAAATTAAAGTGACATGTTCCAATATTTTACAGTTGACCTTTGAACAATATGGGTTTAAACTGCACAGGTCTACTTACACAGAGATTTTTTTCAATAAATATATAGGAAGAATGTTTAAAGATTTGCAACAATTTGAAAAAACTCACAGATGAACTGCATAGTGTAGAAATATCAAAAAAGTTAAGAACAAATTAAATATGTCATGAATGAATAAAATATATGGAGATATACCTATAACATGCAAAATATGTGTTAATTGACTGTTATTAGAAAGGTTTTCAGTCAACAGTAGGCTGTTAATAGTTAACATTTTGGAGAGTTAAAAGTTATACAGGGCCCTGTGTTGTTTAAGGGTCAATTATATTTACCTTCTTCTAACTTTATTTTTGTCATTTCATAAGCACAAAAGAATTAGTGTTCTCAAACTTTTTGCTCCCAAATCCACACCTCATGATTTTCCCTTATTATTTAAAATGCCTGCCTAAACTCCAGCCATCACAGGTACAATCCAATGAACAGACTTTTTTTTAAGAAAAAGAAAAAAGACACTTCTTAAAGGACATTTCCATTAAATAGGGCACATTAATTTTGTTTCTAATATTCTAGAATTTACACTCATAAACTGGTGAGAAATGTATGTTAGTTTAGTCAGTCAAGTGTCAGCTAGAAATCACTGACATTATTTCAAACAAAGAAAAGAACACATATCAGGGTAAGCAATAGGGGGTTTGTGCCGTAATTACATACTTGAAGAGGGTCTCAATCTCTTTGAATTATTTATTTCAAAGCTAATTTTAGCTTTATTGTCACAGACCATATAATGGCTTTTTTTTAAAAAGCATTACTTCTTACAGCTTCTTTAAGAGAGAAAATTGATGGTTTCAGTGGTCAAATGCTATGTGCTCCATTCTATGATAGTATTATTTAGTAAATTGCCACATTAGTTCACTTTATTAAGCAGAATTCTGTTACCCAGAAACAGCCTGGCCTCACTTTAGATGACATAATTTTACTCAAGAGAATCATCTTTTGCCATATTCCCTAGCTTTTCTGCATTAGGAAACTGTATGATGGATGAAAATATCCACTTGTCAAATGCAGTCTTAAAAAGATGAGTAAGATTTAGTGACCAATCATTATAGCTGGTTGTCAGTTTAACTATAATGAAGTATTTTAGCAAATCATAGTAGAAAATTTAACCTTAAAGTCTCTTGAGCATTACTTCAGACACTTTCTCTTACTAAAATATGTTTTGGTGAATTGGCTCTGCCAAGGATGTCACTCACATGAATAGCAAAGGAGCTATTTAATTTTTTTTTAATGTTTAGAATTATGTATCATTTGTTAAAATGTTCCTTACTTATAAAAAATTCATGCAGTCATCTTGAATGGTTCACTAGGTGACTAACTGAACAAACAACTGTAAGATATATATATAACACAATTTTTCAGAATTTTACTCAACTGTAGCCCCAAAACTAGCCTTCTATAACAATCAGGGCCTCTGCTTTATATATTTCTTTAAAAAAAATATTATTTTTATTTAGTGCAGGATAGGCATGTTATAATAAATACATTGTAGACCAGAATAAGTAATGAGTTGTTATATTTCCATACTGAAAACTATTGCCATAATAGTAATGACTTTTTATTCTTTTGATTAGTATATAGCAGTAAAAGACATTCTTAGGAAAAAAGACCATTTCACTGCACAATGAAATTTCAGGTATTGACAGTTCAAATGCATACAAGTGAATCTATTTCCTCACCACTTAATAACCACAACACTAGTAGAATGAATTGATAGGCTGACATTCAAAAGTTAGCAGGAAAGAAAAGTGGTTAAAATTTTTTTAAAGCGTGGACTTGATGTGTGTGTGTGACTTCTAATAGCCCTTATGCTTCCACATATTTGTTTTCAAAAAAGAAAAGCCCAAAGAGTGTGAGGATAAGCTAAATATTTTTTCTATGATTATAATAATTAATGATGAGGTAGTGAAAATTTTCAACCCAATATTTTTTTTTCTTTCTCTAATATTGTAAAAGAAAGCTCAAATAAAAGTTGGGAATTTCAGTCTGAATTTATACATCTGAGAATTTATAGCGCTATCCATCAGTTTTTTTGACAGGGCTGTACTTAAGTAGACTTACCAAGGAGTTTGAAGTAACAAATCACTTTATCTTTAGGATTTGGATTAATTCTTTGTGAAATTGATCTGTACAATTGTCAAAATCAGTTACTGTGATTAATGAACAAAAATTGAAATGATCATAATATTTTTAAATGAAATTTATTTCATGATATTTAAATACATCAATTATTATTCTTTTTGTTGTTTTTCATTTTCTCTCTTTATATATTAACATGTGTGTGCATTCTCAGAGCTATATATGTATGTATACATTTATAAGAATTTAAATATTTGTAGCTGTCATAGTGGCAACAAGAAATGGATAATACATACAAAAGGGGTAGATTAAAGATATTGCAAAAATAAGGGATATTTGCAAAAGTGTAGGCAAGATAAACAGAAATTAACTGAGAAGAGTAAGGCACCCTGATATGGCCAAAGGGAAAAGCCATTTTCACCTCTAGGCCTGAAGAGGTGAGAGAAGTCAGTGGTTACCAGACATTGTGATTAACCACTCATTATCCACAATGTATTTTTTTTTAATTTTATCAGTCCTATAAAACAAATGATATTAGTTGAGAATTGCCAACCCACAAAATCATGTAAAATAAACCTAGTGAAGTTCAGTATTTATTTATAGATCTTTTTAAAATTAAGTCTGATGATATAGGGTCTATTTATTTTGTTCAAGAGTATTTCCCACTAGTTAAGTGTGGTTATTCTATTGATTTTTATTACAGTTAGGTTATTAGTTTTTGTTTATATTCCATTTTCGATATTTTTACATCCTTGTTGGGTGTGTGTGTGTGTGTTTGAGTAGTGAAGCATATTATATTTTTAAAAGTCAAAACTACTGAAAAAATTGTAATCAGATTATTGTCATTTGCCCATATCTTTTACTTCTTCCCATTTCTCATGTATTGATGGCACTCCCACTCATCTGTAGCCAACCAAACTCATCAATTTCATATTTATCATTCTTGAGTTACATTTTTTACAGAAATATTCAGACACGTGTGTTTCCTGCTCTTCATTTTTCTTATAAAAAACATAGCATACTATACTCTTGTATTTCAAGAAATACAAATTCAAGAAATTAACACTGGATCTTGAAAATCACTCCAGTTCATACAATTATTATTCATTTTTGTTCATTTGTTTACTTACTTAAAGCTGCATAGTATTTTGAACTTCTCTCCTTTATTTTTAATAACTTTTCTCTACATGCTTCTTTTTAATTGAGTAAACACTTACATCTTCAGTAATAGTAAACTTTTTTTTCTTCCTATCAAGTCTACATCTTACTGTTTTCCTGCCCTAGAGCACCATTTATAGCTTACAGTAAAATAGCACATTGAGATGGTGAATGAGGGCATGCTTGTCACGTTCAGAATAATTGATAACCCTTCTATTAATATTAATTTGAGACATGGTGTTTTTGACAGGAATGACGGCTGCCTAGATGTCTATAGAAAGTCACTGTGGCAGCGAAAACCAAATTCCAAGCTCAGGGTATCTGATAAAGCCCTTTTTCATTATCACACCCCATTCTGGCTTCTAAAACCATGTTATAACAAAACTATTCTTGCTAATTAACTGATGAGCATGTTTTAGTCACAGTACTCTATTTCTAACAAGCATTAAGTACTTCCATGACATTACACTCTCCTGATTTCCTTCTCCTCTGTTCAACTGCCCCTTCTGTCTGTTTCCCAGTCCTCTCTCTTTGGCCTGACTTCTTACTGTCATGGGTGCTCTTCTGTTCTTATTCTCTACCATCTTCCTAGTGATCTTGTTGGCCCTAAGGTGTCCTATGTGATTTGTATATTTCACCCAAATGCACAAGTCAAGTCCAGTGCTTATCTCTGAATTCTAAATTTCTATATCCAGCTTTCTACTTTATGATTCAACTTAGATATTTTACTGACAGCTTTAAACATCATTTATAAATCTAATTAATAATAGTTATAAACCTAACTGATTAATCTAAACCTACTTCTACTCTACCCCTAAGCTCAATACCTGAATTTCTTCCCATCTTTCTGTATTAATAAGTGATAAATGTATCTGCCTTGTTAGCTATATATCTATGTTTTTCCTCACCCCATATCCAAGATCTGCTAATTCTAATTCAAATTTAATTGAATCTGTCAACCTTTTATACTTTCCACTTTTCCTATCCAAGCTGCCATCATCTCTTGCCAAATCTATAATAAGAGGTCCTGACTTCTCTCCATGGGCTCATTCTTTTCACCCTCCAATTATTCTCCATCTAGATAGTCTTTAAAAAAAAAACCATATTATGGATCTTCTCAAAACTGTTCAATTGTTTTTTGTCACTAATGAAAAAGCACCAGAAACAAACCTAAAAATGAAAAGGCCTTAGGAACTTAGGACATTGTGCATATTTGCTCTTGAACTACATCTCTGAAGTGATACACTAAATCCTTCCTCATTAAACCTTAGCTCTTTTCAAAATGTCTCTATCTTCTTGCCTCACTGCCTTCAAGTGATGATTTTTTCTCCTTCCTGAAACATTCTTCCTAGCTATTCTTCATATACAAAATCCCTATATCTGTATCAATTCTCACTTCAACAATCACTTGCTCAGAGAGGGTTTTCCTTCTTGAATATGTTAGTTTAATCTGATCTTCTTATCACCTTTCACAGACAGAGCACAATGGTCTTTAAAAGAATTTGAGCCTAATATACCTTTGTTGTCTCTCAAATTCAAATCATAGGATCAACTTTAAAATTAGCTGTGCCTATGCTGTGTATTTAGGGGATTGGAAGCAGAAGACTGCAAAGACACATACCATGACTATTTTGTAGCTGAAGTGTCTAACTGCCTGAAGAATACCTTCTTATATTCCTATATTCCTATTTTTAGGAAGAATGACTTCAAATAATCATGTTTTCCTCTCCTTTTAGAACTCTACATAAAATCATGATAGGTATTTACAAGTATAGGTGCGTCAAACAGTCCTGTGGCACAGTGGAATGTGCACAAGCTGTAGAGGAGAGAGCTAACTACTTACCCTAGTCCTTGCTAGCAGTGAGAAGATTAGTTAACCTCTCCAATTATCAGTCACTTCATCTGTAAAATAATGACAATATATAAATAGGCATTCAATAAATGATCTTGGAAATAACAAACTAATACTTAAAAATATGTAGGATGTAGTATTCTAACTTCATTGAAAAGGGAACCCTCCTACACTGTTGGTGGGAATATAGTTTGGTGCAGCCATTGTGGAAAACAGTATGGAGATTACTCAAAAGACTAAAAATAGACTTACCGTATGATCCAGCAATCCCACTCCTGGGCATATATTCAGAGGGAACCTTAGTTCAAAAAGATACATGCACCTGAATGTTCATAACAGCACTAATTACAAAATCCAAGACATGGAAACAATCTAAATATCCATCAACAAATGACTGGATAAAGAAGCTGGGGTATATTTATACAATGTAATACTACTCAGCCATTAAAGAAAAATAGAATTATGCCATTTGCAGCAATATGGATGGACTTGGAGATTGTCATTCTAAGTGAAGTAAGCCAGAGAGAGAAAGAAAAATACCATTTGATATCACTTATATGGATTCTAAAAAAAAAAAAAGACACAAATAAACTTACTTACAAAACAGAAACAGACTCATAGACATAGAAAACAAACTTATGGTTACCAGGGGATGAAGGGGTGTGGGAAGGGATAAATTGGGAGTTTGAGATTTGCAGATATTAACTAATATATATAAAAAAGATAAACAACAAGTTCATACTGTATAGTACAGGGAACTATATTCAATAATTTGTAGTAACTTATGGTGAAAAAAGAATATGAAAATGAATATATGTATGTATACTTATGACTGAAGCATTATACTGAACACCAGAAATTGACACAACACTGTAAACTGACTACTTCAATTAAAAAATATATATACAAAAAATATGTAGGATGGAGATTGGCTTCCACAAGGTAATCAGTGAAGTATAATACTAAAATATGAAAGATAAGCAAAATGAAAGATTGAGCTATTTTTTTCCATCATTCAAAAAATTTCAAGGAACCATTACTTACTGAAAAAAAATACTATGGTTCGCCTGACCTGACTTGCTGATATAAGAAACTTTCCTGTCAAACCAATTTTGTTTCTTATGACTGCATTTATGTTCCAAGACAATTAGGATTTGAAAATGCTTTTAAATCGTGGAAGTTAGTCCATCTTCTTTCAAACTCTTTTCTAGCCAAGAGTTGTTGGCTTAGTTAGGAAAAAAGGCTTCCAACTACTAAGAATGGATTTCTTTTATTATTTTTAAAGCATCATCTCAATCCTGACGCTTTCTACATGTTTCTTCTATAAATTAATCATTGCCTTTAAAAGGCAATTTGATATCTTAAGGAAAAAACCTTCTAAAATGTATTAGTAAGTTTTCTGGAGCTTTGTAAGTGCTTTAAGATTAATTTAAGCTATATGCATTGATGTGATATTCCTTTAAATATCATACTGGACTGAAGAACATTTAAAAAGGAGGATCATATTTTATAATCAGCTAGTAAAATATGAAGTATTTTTCTGTATATTTGATGGAATTTCAGACTCTGACACATATACTGTAGAGAAAAAGTATATAGTTAAAAAAGAAAAACTTGTGATTAAAATCAAGTGCTTTTTCAGAACAACTGATAATCAAATTTAGCTCTTATAATAATGAAATAAAGAAAGCTTTGGCTTAACAAAGTTAGATGGTAATTAATTCAAATTTAAGTTATAGCAAAACCCTTAATAGTATCAAGTAACTAGAGGACTTCATTTTAGATTTCTTTGAGTAGCTTCATTCACATGTTGTCATTTTAGCAGGCATACTGGGAAAATAAACTAAAAAAAAAGTCCATTTGGGAAAAGGGTCTATCACTCTTTTAAAATGCAAATGAAAACACAAGTTTAAAACAAGCTATTCCCAACCAAAAATAGAAGAACAATGATAAAAACAGAAAGACAAAAATAATTTTTTAGAACCTCTCCACTTTTATCTGCTTTTATAATATCTATTACTCTTCTGATATTGATCAAGTCAAATTTTTTTAAAGTATAAATATATGTTTAAATTTGTCCATTTCAATTTCACCCTCAAGGGTTAAATAAAGACTTAATAATTTTTCAGAAAATAGAACCTGTCACAGCAAATGTGCTTCAGTGAATGTTTCCCCAGAGGAGGAGAAGGAGGGTAGTGGTGAAGCTTTCCTCTTTCACTTTGATGACAGTCCCATAGCTGACATTCTGAGAGTTTGTTGTGTTTCTATGCAGCATAGCATTGCTGGGTTTAGCAATAAAAGTGCACAATGCACAGTTAAATTTGGATTTAATATAAGCAATAAGTTAGTATTTAGCACAAGTAAGTACTATGTTATCTGGGGACATGCTTATACTAAAAAAATAATACTCATTTATCTGAAATTCAGATTTAATTCATTTTTCATTTTATTTGGCAACATGAGTCCAGTCATTCCAAATTCTGTCTGTTAAAATCCTTTCTTGTTTTCAGGGGAGGCTTTTTAAATTTTTACTGACTTTCCAAGATAAATAGATAAGCCAAAGCCCTAAGAAGCAAATGAACAAAAAATACTTGAGTATTTTCAAATGGCAATAGATACAGTTAAGTCATTTGGCCTGTGTTTTGGCTCTTGCTTTATTGTTCTCATTATCACACATCAGTTTTAAGGCACTTATTTTTCCACACTGACTTTATGTTTTTAATTTAAGCTTTATCACTTAAGCTTTGTTTTTTTCTGAGAGAGAAGAATTTCTTAAGTTGGAAAACAATTTCTTTCATTTTTTAACTTCTAATTTTATGTTTTTTCTTTTATTAATGTAAAAATAGAAATATATAAATAAAAAGAACAGTAGAATATAGTGTTAGACTTTCAGGCATGTATAAATTGAATAGTATTTTTTTAATCATTCCCTCTTTTTACCTATTTTATTGAATCAGGAGGCTAAGAATTCAACATATAATATATTTTAACTGAGCAAAAAAGTAAGTAATAGATAATTATTGCTTTTTGTCTCATTTCTGATGCAAGAAGTAAAAACATTTCTTCAGTGTTTTCTTTGACATTACAGTGTTTAATTCACCTTTACTGAAGTTCATAAAGGACCCAATTGCTGGTTGGGAAGGAGTAACTCCTGTTAGTGAGCTATAACACCTGTCAAGTTCTTCCTCAAAAAAAAGGATTTTTCTTTTCAAAATATAAAGTTTAATTTTGAAAGTGAAAAATTAATGTTTGTAAGTAGACTATTTTTTCTTTTTAGTGGCTGTGATTAATGAAAGTTATGAAAAGGGGTCCTGGTCTTACACTACTTAACAGAAAATGTGAGAAAAAAATTCTACCACCACAAAAGTAAATTACCTAAGTATTTTCAAAACTATAAATCTTCTAAAGATCAAAAGGCTAGGTAAAATACATTTCAAGGTAGATTTTCTGAAAATGATTTGATATCAATACTTAATATCATTGATGAATGTGTCATACTACAATGCATTATGATTTCTAGCTATGTATTGTTGAACACTGAATATAAAATCTATTTCCACTCATAACTAAAAATAAACACCATTCATAAAGAGCAAAAGAAAATAATGTGGAAGTGAAAAACTGTACTTTCTAGAAGAGGTATACAATACTTGCCTGCATTTATATTTAAGACAATGATAAAATTCCACATTAAAAATGGACCAGCTAATTTATTCTATGAATTTATTAAAAACAGTGTAATGTATTTTATGATCCTTGACTTAAAACTGCTGCTTCTAAGAAAAGTGCAGTATGCAGGAGGAAAAAATTCATAGTAGCTTCCAATTATTAAGTCTTATCCATGCCAGCCAACCGAAAATATACATGTATTTATACTTATTTTCCCATATATATTTAGCCCCTGAACTTGATTCTTTATCCTCATTTTATAGCTGAAGACAGTTATTCAGAGAAATTAATACTTTTAAAACCACACCTGGCTACTAATTGGCCGAACCATCATCACTGCATTGTGTTAATGTGTCTGACCCTAAATTTAATGCTTCTTAGTTAATATTCTACATGGAATAATGTGATGAGCACTTAGGAAAATCTAACTCATTAGTTTAGTCTGAAGTTTTATGTAGGAGAAAGAGCTTCAAAGTCAACCTGACCTAGGAAACCTGGATAATGTGAATCTTTCTGTGCTATTATGACCAAAAAAAAAAAAAAAGGCCATAAAATAAGTATTCAAAAGAAATTCTGATCTCCTTTACTCCTGTCTCACCCCCAAGCAATACTAAGGAAAATGACCATCATGTTTATAAAAATGCATTGTATCTGTGGTGGTTTTTCTCT
Source organism: Camelus ferus (assembly GCF_009834535.1). Taxonomy (NCBI): domain Eukaryota; kingdom Metazoa; phylum Chordata; class Mammalia; order Artiodactyla; family Camelidae; genus Camelus; species Camelus ferus. Next base: position 44,211,472 of record NC_045709.1, on the reverse strand, counting down.
GACATACTTTAAAGAGTGTAGTAACTATTCTTTACATTTTAAAAATCTCAGTGAAAGTTTTTGCTCTTTAAAGCTTCTTAATACAATCATGTATCATAGAATATTGATTTATCTAATTATCTATTTGACAGACACTCATTTTTCCTTCTGTTTCTTTTATAATACAAATTAAATCTACTTGTATGTACTGACTTCAATATTCATGTATCTGTATCAAAACTATTAGATTAGCTCTCAAAGTAGGGAGCATAGACTGAATTGTGTTTCTTCTCCTAACTTGATAGCTGTTTCTGAAATAACAATTCCAAGCATACTTTTATTATTTTATTTCCTCTGACAGTGAGATGTTTACTTTTTTTTTCTTTTCAGCAAAAAGTTAAACAAAAACATTAAGAATTCACATTACATATAACCTATAAAATTGTGTTCTTTGGAAATTTTAATCTGAGGGGAAAATGTTATTTCATAGATCAAGTTCCACATTTATTGCAAAGACTTAGCTCCAGATTGAGCTGAATATATATATGACCAAGAAATGGGCAACTATGCTTGAGAATACAGAAATAAAAGTTTCAGGATCCACATAAAAATGAGTGAACACCAGAAAATTGGACATTATCTCTACACTTCAGAACTTCTAATCTCAATATTATTTAATTTTTTTGAAACTTAATATAAATATCCATTTTAATTTCATAGAAAGTATGCTAACATTTTTCTTAATTATCAAGATCTATAATAGAGAATCCAGTAAAATATTATTAAATTTTACAACACATATCAAAAAGTAGAATCCAAAATAACGTGCAGAAGATCTTCAAACTGAGTAAAGCCACAAATATGAATATAGTTGATGTGGCAGTACCATGAATTAGAAATTGTTTTAAAGGTGACTGGTAAAATCATGAATGACATGTTCCCTCTTTTGGGATTTCAGAGTTGCTTCAAATCAGTGAAGTTGTATCATCTTTTTTGTTTGTTTGTTTTTCCCCTAATGGAAAGAAAAGTTTTGACCTTATTCCACCACTGTATAGTTGAAGGGGAGTTTGAAGGGAAGGACAAAATAAAAAAACAACACTTTAGTCTGTATTTCTAAATACCAAAGGTAGTCCCAAGACCTGACAGAGAAGACAGACTTTGCTCTGGATGAAGTGACTGAATAAGATTCTGTCTCCCTGAGGGAGGGTTAAATGTGTTCTATATTGGGAAGAAAGATAAAGTTATATTAGAGAAGGAGAAGGCAGTCTGTGACAAAGGAAACAATGATATAAAAACTCATATGTGATACAACAATATATGAGAGCATCTTTTTTCTCAAATCCCTACCAGGAATTCAAATTCTGAGCCACTAGACAACATAGACATCTGATTAAGGAAGAGTGGGGTTCCCAAAACACCAAGAGCTCTGAGACCAAGACTGTTGCTGAGTAACTGATATCACTGGGACCCTAAGTAATGAAAGATAAATCAAGGCTTCTATAGGAATAGGCAACATAGTATTTTTCAAAAAGCTACAAAAAGGCAGTGAAGCAACAGAAAGTGATAGCAAACCCCTATATTTATAACCAGTGTAAACATAAATAAATCAAGTGCAGAGGGATCCTTCTGAAGTCAATTGCTTAGACCAAGCAAAAACCAAAAGAAAGAGTATAGTGCGAGACATCTGACAAACTCTTTTGATTCAGATGAAGAATAGTTTATTAAGCCCTCAATAAGAAGGAGAAGTGATTGCATGAGTACAGTTTTTCACCATTTTATAACTAGTTATTTGTGGAAGTTAACTATCAAACAGTGAGATGTAAGTGATGTGGCATTGCATAATTGCCTTATATCATGAGGGACAAATGCTTGACACTGTGAATTCATAGGAAGGAGACATCTTTATAAGTTTTAAGCTTCAAAGAAAACTCAAGTTAAAAAAAAAAAGAATCACGTGGATACATGAATACATGAACAAAAAGTAGGGTATTATAAGTATAACATACTTTTAGGGAAAAATGGTTAGGCTTTTCTTAATCAGCTATCAAGTTTTAATATAATGACTCAGCAAAGATCTTTCTTTTGACTTGTCTCTAGCACACAAAGAGTTTACTATGGGACTGTTTGTTTCTAGAGTCAAAAAGACTGATACAAACTGCTATAAGTCTTAAGAGGACTGACACTGGATACCTGGGTCTAATCAAAGGATCCTATTTCCAAAAGGATAGAATAGGGCTGGGTAGGTGTTTCAGCAATTTAGAAGTCTGACAGGCTAAACTACAGAAGTGGTTGAAGGAAATGAAAGCTTTAATGAAGTTCTTTACATAAAGACCTTTTATTTTGGCTATCTAGAGGGTAAACACTTTCTTGTTTTCTAAGGCCTCTGTGGACTGTATCTGATAAAGTATAAACTAGTTGTTCAGCCTCAGGCATTTAATGTCAATTTCTACCTCAAGAGCAGCATATGCGGCTGGGGATGCCCACACAGCTCCAGGAACTATTGATCTAAAATTTGGCTGGCAAATAAAATTTAGAATATAAGTAACTCACTATTAAGGAACTGTGGGAAATTTCGATTCAGCCTTATTAAATTCATAATATTTTTCCTATCAAGCCACTACACCAACTCAAAGATGGAAATAATCTTCTGATTTTCTGTTTTTCCAGAGGCAATGGGAATACTGTGAGATTTAGCATAAAACAAATCTGGATTTGATTCAGACTTCTGCTCAAGCTATTGTATGGTATTCATTTATTCAATATTCATTACAATAATGTATTCCTGCTAGAAAAGAAAACAACTGATTGTTTACTGAGTGTCAAACACTGTGAAATGGCTGAAGATGCCACGATTTCATGATCTTTTCTGGCAGTGTTTGTTAAGTACCCACCCTAAGCTCATAAATAAGTTAAGTATCCATCTACACCATTTTTGACAAGACAGCCTTTCCTTATATAGTTTACCATTCTCTGTTCATGAAAACCTTAGTGGCTTATTAAGAAAACGAGACTGATAAAAATTAATAAAGTAAAAGAAGTATTGCATGTGTTCAGAAACTGATGTGAGACTGTAAGACGATCCTCTATTTTCCACACAAGAAAAGGCAACAAGAATATTGAAAAGAAGTAAGTAAGTGCATACTTCTAATGCATCATTAATCCATTTAATACAAGAACACACCGAAAATAGAACTAGGTAAAATAATATTTTAATATAAAGTTATGGCTTTTTTCTACTCATATTTTATGAAACCATTTCCTTAAATCTCTCCTATGAATCCTAGACATCACTGTCTAGTCAGCATGGCAGCTGCCTTATGAGGCAACTAACACAGTTTTCTAAAGCACATCATCTTCACCTCTGCCTATTTTCTGAAATGCAGCATTTTAAAACATCTTGTATGATGCTGTCACTGGAAATTTTATCCCAAGGCATCACATTGGAAGAACTGTTTCTCTCTCATGCTTGTTTTCCATTATTCTTGAGGTATAGCCTTTACCTGTATAATGTTTTTATTTATGACTTTTCAAAAGTGATCTTTAAAGGGGTCATTTTTGTTAATATGCAACACCAGTAATAGTGAAGTCCTAAATGTATGAATAACTACTAATCTATCAAAAAGTGACTTTTTTTTCCTTTTTTTAATACATACTGTTAGGTGACCTATAAAAGCATCCAAAGTCAGAAATGATGAAAGTTATTTCAAAAAAAAAAGTTTCTTCCTCAATTTTTTCCACAAAATAGATAGTAATAAAAAAAATTAGTAAACTAGAAAAGTATGCTCGGGTATAAGAAATTCAAATATAAGATGGTTCCTTTTCTCCAAGGGATATTTTGGGGGGGAAAAAGGTTTTACTGTACTTTTGGAGTCTCTGTGGTACATGGTGTTCAATCCATCTCAGAAATAATTCTCTGTCTGACATGATTTATAGGGGAGGTAATGTTTGACCTGGATCTTGAAGAATAAATATGGAAATCCAAACTGAGGAAAAATGGCCTCAGAGACATTACTGTGCACAATTGGATCACTAACTACAAATCACTTTGTACGGAGAAAGCATCAGATTTCAGGGCAGGAGCTGCAGGAGAGAAGTGGGGCGGAACAGGAGCAGGCAACTCAAAGAGGGCTTCATGTGTCATGCAAAGTAGCTTTCTCTTTATCCTCACACAATAGGGAATCCCTGAAGGATTTTATACCAAGAAGTAACAGGACCCAACTGGTGTATGAGTGGGAAGAAGGGAGTTATTTAAAACTGGAGGCAGAGTTAACTAGGAATAGTCCAAGGGAAAGATTATAAAGGGCTGAAATCAGCATTTGACAGTAGACATAGGGAATGGAGATGAGAGACTATGGATCTTTGAAGGTATTCTATGGATATTAAATAATATGATGTATTATCTATAGAGTAGGAGATATTGAAGTAGAACTCGGAGTATCTTAACCTCTACTAACTTCAGGGTTGGTTTGCTTGTTTTCTTCCTTTGTCATGTGTAAAATGCTAACACTAATGTTGACTACACAGCATTCAGGGAAAATCAAATAAGACTGAGTTTGTGGAGAGTAAAAATCGAGCGAAATGCTTGACACAAGGTAGTTAGTAAACAAATGTTAATTTCCAGAAAGTTTTTACGTTTATTAAGATTCTTATTACGTTCTAATTTATATCACCATCATTTGACAAAATATCATTTCTCTCTACTCATGTTTAGAGGTCCACAGTGACTAACTCCATGCTTTATAGGGTAAATATGCTAATACTGAATTGATGAATGCATTATGGATTAATGTGGGATGAGATGTATTAGAGCAAGAACAATTTATGTAAAGGAAATTACAACTGATGAAGCACAGTAATCTTTCCCAGTTCACTTTGATCGACTCTCAGGTTAAGGATCGGATGTTTCTAAGAACGGACATCTGGACAAAGGTCATCATCACATACTGCATCTGCATGGTGATGAAAACTGTGTTAAGTATTTTTCCAAAATAGAAAAAAAGTTTCAAAAATATCTAAATATCATATCAAAGTAGTGTCTGTGGTGTAGTTTCTCATCAGAAATCTGTACTGTGCAATGCATAGTTTATTATGCATAATTCAAAATATAGGTGCACACAATCATAATTCTGGGGCAGTGCACAATATTAAAAGTTTTCTTAGTTATCAGAAAATACTATTTCTACTTTCCCCCTCAAAAGTCTTTATTGTAAGTCTGATAGTTACATTTTGTCATACTCTATTAATAAACATGTTCTAATTACCAAGATATCTCCACTTTAGAAACCAGAAAGATAATAGTTTACACTCATTATCTTACTGAAAGTGTCTCCTCTTTTATTTTAAAATAGTACATTTCTTTCTTCTTCAGTAAACATTCATTGAGCACCTCTTCTATGCCAGTTGTATTTTTGTGATATAATGTATGAATAAGTACTGTATAAACATTTTCTCATCTGACTCCACAACAACATTATGGGGTTCATGGTATCTATGCTTATACATGAGAAAGATAAGAGACAGTGGTTAAAAAATATGAATAAGATCACAAAGCTGCTAAAAGAAAAAGCCCCACTAAGGCTGCCTGCTGCACAGGAACCTGCATGAGCCTAGTCCACCTACCTAAATCCCAAGTCCACGTTCTTAAAGAACAATAGATATATTAATTCAGACCCTCAAAAGTGTAGTAGTAATTGTTGTCTATTTAACAATGATTAGTACAGAATTAGCTTTTATTCTCTCTTCTGTGTTGAGAAAAATTGAAAACAAAGTAACATAGTTGTGTCAGGAAGGGGAAAATTTTTTTTTTTGCCCTGCCATACAGATGGAGCCATTTAAATTAAATGTTTCTCTGGTAATAAATCTTTTTCTGGGAAACATTCTCGAGTTAAATTCTTCTATATAGTTAAGAGAGGGGTAGTAGTCTCTCTTGAGTCCACAGGGTCTCAATTGCTTCCAGCTCAAAATACTCCACATGTCAAAGTAACACATCTCAGGGAGACTTACCTGAACCCCTATGGTTATTTGTATGTTAACTAATAAATTCCCTTTTCCCATTTAAAAAAAATTAAACCACACTATTTTATTTGAAACCTTGTGAAATTATAAATCTAAATAATTCATCATGATTTAACTATTTATAAACTTTACATGTCTTCTCTTTTGAAATTTTATAAGTTTATATGACTACACCAAGAATTACATATTTTGTTTTACCAATTTTTGTTTGTTTTAACAGATTCATTTACTGTATTTGATTATTTGCTGGCTTTTTAAAAAAATCATTTTTTCAAAACCTCAGGAACTCTGATTGTCACAATTAATATTTGTCCTACAATTTATTTCTGCATCTGTCCCCACTTTCTATACCACAGGAAGCAGATGTCATAAACAAAGAAAACTGGTGGCAATCAAAGTTCTACCAATGTTCTATGCTAGACATCAAAAGCCTGACATCTCTGAATATGACCTTGTCATCTAGTCAAGCACTTTATTCTTACCTCACCCAGAATGATAAAAGTTAGAGTAGGAGCAATTTAGCTGAACCAAGATTACTTTGTCTTCTGTTGGCTGGGTCAAATTTGGTATTAAATATAGCTAAATACTATTAGAATAATGTTTAATTGTCCTCAATTCCATAATGTTAAAATGAGCTTTCTTACAAGACCCTTTATGCTAAGATAATTAAGGTGTCTTTTAAAATGCATTACAGTAGTTGATGGTTTTATATTATATAGTGTTCTCCAAAATACAATGGCATTGCCAATGCAGTATAATGTAATTTGTAAATTGGAGATCACTATTAGGCATAATGCATGCATTCAAAAATATGAAACACTTATTAATTGCCTACTGGTTTTTAAACTCAAGTAAAAGATAAATCAAGTACCAGTCATTGCTATTTTTGTATCTATTTTTCTATTTATTGTCTGACTCCTCCATTTTATTATGCATTCTGTGAAGTCAGGGACACGTTGGTTAATTATTAAATCATCAAAGCCAAGAACTTACTATTTCTGGGGAATAATAGGCATTCAATATTGTTAAATGCTTGATTTTTTTGAAGAACAGTATTCAAAATTGTCCTGTCATTGTGGCTTAGCCTTCTCTACCACTATGTCAGAACTAAGTTTACAATAGATGAAATCATAGTGTCTCTGCGTGGAAAAATGTTGAAGTCTGAGTACCACTGAAAATTCCTTTTTAAAATATTCAAACTAACAGTCTTTGTTAGTCTGAATTTTTATATGCTTTGCTTTTTAATACAAAAAAAGAAAAGCTGCCAACAGATTTGTCTTGGAGAAAAGGCATCAGTGATTCTCTGAAATGTTAGGAAGCAAGCCCAAAGCTACTTGGCTTTATAATTTTTTCATATTTTCACATTTTGGTTACAGGAAAATTGTCAGAAAGCATGTTACTAATATAAAAACAAACACAAATTTGAAAAAAAAAACTTGCATTCAAACAAGATTTAACATCATAGTAAAAGAATAAAGTTATAAAATCATGAAGGAAGAAGAATAGCAGTTAAAGATTTCGGCAACATACTGAAGATGAAAAGGCATTCATTGAATCATAACTGACACAGCAGCTTAAACGCATCTACCAGCTAGGGGGTGGATGCAAATTAGATGAGCCAGTTTCAATCACAGAAACCCAGAAAGATTCAGCAATTTTGGCACCTATTACCCTGAAGTCAAAGCTATGGGGACAGACTGAAAATATGTGTATTTTTTTGATAGTTTATTTAAGGAGCATTTTTTTCTCCCCTCAGACTTCACAGTCAGATGTTTACTTTCCTTGCCGTACAAAAAGTATTGAACCGTAATCGATATCAAGACTGCAAAGAACAAAGAGCAGTATTGGGGATCTTAGGGATTGCAATTTGGGAGACACAGATTTGAGAAAAACTAGAAGAGTGTTCTGAGGGAGAGAGGAGTCAGGGGCTATATAAAGACAAAAAACCACGAGATTGTTAAATCTATCTGGCAAGAACTGTGATTGGCTGATGCAAGTCAGGAAATATTTTTCTTAAGGAATCACAAGTTATTTTATAGTAAGGGAAAGATAGTGCAATTCATATAGTTTTTTCCTTTCAGTCCTTCTTTACTAGTCATTAAGGTACAGTTTGTTGGTAGATAAGTTATCAGTAAACTAAATAAAATGATTGAGTTAGTTTTTGTGCAGTGCTCTCACTCTTTGGGTAAGAAAGAAATACACATACATGAACAAGCTGTGAAATACAAGTTGTGTAATTTTAGTGATCCTGCAGATGAGTAAATGCTTTTTATATTTACATTTAAAACTGGCATCATATAAAGATGAACAGTAAACAAATGCCAATAATTTAAAATGTTATTTTTAAGTAAAAGGACATTTAATAGCAAATAAAAAACCCTATGACAAATCAAGAGAGAGACTCCAGAAAAATAGAAAACTTATATTATATTATGTCTATAGCCTTTTTAAAAGGCTTTATGTTCAAGGGACCTTTTTTTTTTTTTCTGGGACCTGCAAATTATGTAGCTGACACTCACTGGAAGGTACTGTTGAGGAGGAAGAAAACTTTCCTTTACATGTCTAGGTGCTTCTGGCTGGTCTAAGACTTAAACAGGAAAAAAAATCAATTCCCTATGTTCAGGAGTCCCAGACACAAGAGAAGTTCAGAGACAGGAAGGTAAAATGGGGTACATAAGCCGTCCTCAGCTAAGGAATGGGATAGAGGCCTGGAGCTTCCAAGGACAGAAGGGTCATTCACAGAAATGTAGAAGAGCAGATGTTTGGTAATTAGATGTTTGCCCTGCCATATAGATGGGGCCAGTCAGATTAAACTTATTTGTAGTAATAACTCTTTTCTGAGGAAAAAAATCCCCAATTTAAATTCTTCTAAGTAGGTAAGGAAGGGAAACTAGTTTTCTCTTGAACCCGCAGAGTCTCAATTGCCTTTAGCTCAAAATAATCCTCATGAAAAGTGTCACACTTGGGCGGGGTGGGGAGGTGTTGTTCTGAACCTCTGCAGGTTATAATTGGATAAAAAGGAATTTGTAATGTTTACGTTATATTCTTTGAGCTAATGGACCCTTTCGTTAGTAATTTACTCATAATTGTAAAAGTAGGAGCTGGCTTAAATTACTAAGCAATAATACAGGAATATCTTGTTGAAATGAGATGTTCCGAGCATTGTCCCTAAATAAAAATCACATAATTTTATTGGCATTTTACATTCTTTTAGTTTTGACTTCATGGGCATAGGGGCCTTCATAAAAATTATAAAATATTTGCTAAAGGCAAATGTGTAATTCTGCTATGCAAGCAAAGTGAAGTAACTAAAGGACCAGGGCTCCTGCTGAATTCATGAACTCATGAACGTTGTTTAGATACTTCATGAATATACATTTAAGATAAATGCTCAAAATTAATCATTTTGGGAATTAATACTCTTTTTCTATGTCCATCTCCTTATCCCATGTAACCAGTCACATTCAGAAACACAGGGGTAGCAAAAAGAATGGGCCTGTATACACAAGAAATCACATGAACTTGGACACCCTTTCATTATATGTGGAAAGTTACTTAGGGTTTTGCATAACTCTTTTGAAAAAGATGGGTGTATACTCATGAGCAAGTTGTGTCTCGCATGAAATTCCTTTAGGAATGAATTTAAATGAATTAAATTAATTTTTTCCACGTGTGTTGGCAGCAGAAAAGACTGTGACTATATCACAAAAAATAAAATAGGAATGTCTCCGTGAAGAAAAACAAAACAAAACAAAACAAAAGAGATATCTTTTATGTATCCTTGTGATTGAGGTAAATTGGTTTCATTAAAAAAAAATCCCTCTGGGAATACGTGATCGCATTATGGAAAAATGAATGTGTCTTCTATTCTCACTCTCCTGAAGGATCTTAGCAACTGCTCATGCTTTATGACTGGAGCAGCTTTCATTTTACAAGGGCTTGGTTTAGAATAAGGCTATGATCTTAAAGGATAATTTAGATTTCTGTTAATATCTAAAAAAAATAAGAAACATACAGATATGTAAAATGCCCCATACAGACTATAAGTATATGGCAAAGATCTGCATACTCTTCTTCAAAAAAAAATTTTTTTTCTTGCTTCCAAATTTCTAGGATTTAATTCAAAAGCTAAAGTAAAATACAGCCTGCCTTGTTGAAACATGAAAAATGTGACTAGCCAAGAGATATGGAAAGAAATATTGATATTAAGTTTTGCAGGGTGAAACTAGTCAGGTGATTATGCTTCTCACAGACAAGTTGTCTCACTTTCTTCTGCAAAATATTTAGGAAATCCAAGGGAAGAAAAAATATCTGTGTGTGTAATAAATATTTATTTATACAACTATATTTAAAGTTTAAAGAATAATTTCTGAAATAGTTTTATATAGTTAGAACCTTTAAGGACAGTAAGCAAATTTATTTTTGTCAAACTGATCTATGAGAGAATTTTCTAAGCAAAGTCAACTAAACTAGTATCAAAGTGCCACATCTAGTAAAGTTAATAAGGTTTAACTATCCCAATAAGCTACATAAAAATTACCAATTTCTAACTCAAGAGAAATAATCCTAATACACCTTTATAAATTCCATGTGATAAAGTTTGATTTATCCTCTAAAAATAGTAAAGAATCACATACTATTGACAACATACTCAGAAAATTAAGTAACAGACATCTCTTTATTAAATGCACAAATTCAGATACTCTTTCACACACCCTTTTATGTAATTACTTTAAATATATTCTAGACATTTTAATAACATTTAAACAATTTAAAACTGTTTTATTTATTTTTTACTACGATTTCACATTTTAGCTTGTTTATATCTAAACCAATAACTGTTCTAAAGCAGTGGATATGTGGAATATAAATGGCAGAAGTTTGTACGTTTAAGGTTGCAGCCTTCTTGTTTTCCTAATTTCATTCTGAGACAAAGTCTTATTTCTGGTCATCATGGAGGCATCTGAACCAAGGAAAGAAAAGTGTTAAGTAGGGAGATCCAGGCAGTTTTCTTACTCTGACAGAGTTATTGCCTTACATTGTCATTTACTTTTAGCATAATTGGAAATTTACTGACTGTTAGATATTTCAATATTAAGTGCAAAAAATAATGATTTGGTATTACTTTGAAAATCCCATACCACTCTTTTCTCGATATTCTGGGTAATTAAGAATTGCTTCGGCTTACAGGAGTTCAGAAATATGACATGTAGGTAAATAAAAATCAATATTCAAAACAATTTTATATGAAGAAATTTTTAGTAATAAAAATTGATGTGTATCTAATATGTTAGTATTTCAGGAAATAATCTTAGTTATAAGGATTATTTAAGAAATAATCAAAGAATAAAATAATACCTCATGAACACTCTTAGTCTTAAACATAGTAATTAAATAGAAAAAACTATTTGCGTCATTTATAAAAACATATCCAATCAAAACTGCATTATTCTTTGAAAGTTGTAAAAGAAGTACAAATAACTAAAGTGACTACTCTGGAAGTAGAAGTTATTACAATTTTAAACATTTATTTGGTTGATGTAAATTCTGAAAGTAATCATAACAAAGTATGCACCTGTACTGGGAAATAACCAAATGGTCTAGGAAAATGAGGAAACATTAATGAAAATATAATTTAAGTACTAGAATCTGGAAACCTGATTTTCATACCACTCCTTCATAGTTTATGTAAAATAATAGAACCTAATTTGTTTTTCAAAAGCATATACAAGGTGAGATAAGAAAATTACATTTTCCAGGTGTCTTGTAAAAGTCACTAACTAGAAAAAGGTGAAGGTATTTACTAAAGCATGAATAAGTAACCTATTTTCTGAAACACACACACACACACACACACACATACACTGACTGAGGTAATATATGTAAGGATATTGTCATACTGTTCTTTTAAATTATTTGAATGTTTGAAATATATTCAAGTTAAATTTGATAACATAAAATAATTATAAAAAATAAAATATAAAAATAAAATATAATTATTTTATTACATGTATTTGAAATTGAGGAAAAAAGTATTATTTTTTAATCCATTCAACATTAAGTTAATATCAGCAACTTTGCTACCAGAATATTTAGTCGCTGACTTCTCTATATTTTGTGATATACTCATAAATATATTGTCCAATAATTGAGCATTTATATGCTTTCTTAAGTGCATTGACTGTATAAAGTTTCTGTAAATTTCTTTTAAACAAAGATTTATGAGATAAAATAGTATATATTAATTAGAGTTTTTTGTATTTTTATTGCATTCAGTTGAACAAATACTTATTCAATAGTGTAGATAGCTGGTTTGACTTTCTTAATGACTATATTTCTCTTCATTATTAAAAATTAAAGAAAAATGTTGTCAAAATAATAGAAGATTAAAATCTAAGAATATAGAAAAGAATCTACAGATACAAGACCACATAGGGTAATATACACATTTTATTTATTATCCTAATTGAATAGTGATATAGACAAATCCCCAGAAGAATGTATAAAGCTAAGGTATGAGTAGGCATCCAAGGGAATGGAACACTTTATCAGTCAAGAGTAACAGATACATGTAGATCTTTCATTGTTTAAATGCCATCTCTGCACCAAGGAACAAACACATTTTGCCTTTGTGGGATTGTGAGTTTCTTATTTATTTTGACAACTCTCCTAGAAAATTTCCCCTGAAGCAAAAGTCTATTCTCTTTAAAATTTCTGAACATTTTTCCTCTGTGACAATCTCACAGTATATAATTGTCAAGCCCATGCATGAAAAGCTAGTAGGCCTTGTGAGTGTTGACTTCCAACTTTATCGCACTCTGTTTTTACTCATTAGTTTTGTCTATTCCATATGGTGTTCGTAGTCCACAGGGATCCATATTTTAATTCTCTTTTGTTGTAAATAACAATAGAATATATTTTCTCAGCCACCAATGGATTGATGTTTCTAAAACTTCTCCTTATTGTGTATATTCCTGATTTCAACCTGTACCTAGACTTTATTACCTATTGAATAAAAACAATAGGTTTAAATTCTTAAACTAGTATTACAAGGACCCTGCTATTGAATTCTGTTTACAGATATACCTCATCTTTTTTCATTCATTCTGTAATGAGCAGGAAAATGTTCATTGTATGGGTATACCATCAAATAATAATCCATTTCTGTAAATATAAAAGATGAATAATAATCCCATTTGAGGCATAGTCTAAGACTCTGCTCCATTTTGGTTACATTTTTTATGTAACAATGCTATTCCCAGGCTGTGAAAAGTTGTGGTTATAATCCAATCATTATTTAACTCTTTCTATATATGTATCATTTCAATACTCTCACCAGGGTAAATTATGAAGTCATGATCCAGATTATGCTAAAATCTAAGATATTTCTAGTTCTAAATAGAATATTATTTATTATAAACAGCAGAGGATGCTTGCTTTAGTGTAACAGTATTCAGTTGGTCTGTAAAAATTAGTGACCTCAAATGTCTCAAAGATGTAATTTAAGTTTTAAAATTATTTGGCTTAATGCACACCCACACATTCAATCACAGACACTTTGCAAACTCTTGTAGGTAATTGCATTGATATTTATTAGAGCATGTCTATAGCAAATTTCATCTTTCTTATTACAGAGTACCAAATATCAAGAAAAATTTCACATGAATGAGTCAATGACTTGACTTTTACATTTTAAACTATACAATACTTAGTGACATCAGTATTATATTTACAGTAAAAATATATCAGGATTATAAACACATAAATTATCCTAACTGTGAAAATTAAATATTAAAACTAACTTGCAGTAATTATTTTAATATAATATTTGAAAAAGTACACATTTTTTCACTATAGCTTTTCATTATGTTAATGATATATTTTTACTTTTTTCAATTTCCATTTTCTCATTTTTTTAAGATTTTGTTGTTGTTGTTGAAAAGATAATTAGAGAGTTGTTTGGAAATATTGGTCATGGCCATGAGAGTCTTTACCCATCTCATTTATTCTGGATCTACTACAACAATTTATGTTACAAAAGACAACTTTTTTTAATTTAAAATGTCTGAACCACTTCGTGGACTCAGAAAGGTTGGCCATAGAAACAAAGCATAAACTTTGTATTTATTACTGTTTATCATAGATTTCTTAATCTCCTCTATTTTTTCTTTCCCCTCATCCAAGTCCAGCCACTCCAACTAAACATGTAGTCACTACCTCTAGTTTGCCAATCAATTAACTTTCACATCTTACTTGATTTCTCAGCAGTATTCTACACCTTTTGATCATTTACTCCTTCTTTAACCTCTCTTTTCTTAGATTCTACAGTATAACACTTTGATGTGCTTTGTTTTGTTTGTCTGTTTGTTTAAGCTCTCTCTCTGGCTTCTAGTTTTAGCTCTCTATTGGTGACTTCTACACCTGACTCATGAATGTCTCTCTTTTGGTAGGTCTACTCTTATTGTCTAATAACTTATCTCAAGGATTACATGCATTCCTAAGGCTTAACTGCTAACTTTATTCCAACAGATTCTAAATATTTATATCAGTGTAGGACTTCTTAGTTCCATAACTGCATATTCAAATGTTCACAGCATTTGAAATTTTTACATAGGCATTTCAAAAATAACATCTAAAAAGTTTACCTTTTTTCCCATTTCTAAATGTATCTCTTCTGCTAACTTCCCTTTCTCAGTAATTGACACATCTATTCACTAAGTGGCCTGTGGCAGAACCCCTCCCTTTTTATGAACTCCAAATGGAATCTGTGATCAGATCCTGTCAAGCCTACCACTAAAATCTTCCTTAAACCTGTCTAACCCTCTACTTCTCCATCTGAACCATTATGCATTTCTAAGTACACTATCTCACTCCCTTGAAGAGAGGTTTAGACTCTGTGGAACTGTTTTGGTTATCACTGTACATTGGTAGAGATAAGGAAATTTTAATTGCCTTACAGGAATTTAAAAAATGCTAAGCATCCTGCAATACATAGGATAATTCTACATAACGAAGTTTTCTTTTTTTTTTTTCTGGCACTAAGTTTATTTTAACAAAGAGAATTTAATGCAGAAAAGTGGTTAAATAGGTGTAGGGAGACAGAGGATTATAAAAGCAAAAGGGAGAAACTAAAATATCACAGAAATAATAACTGCAGGGAGTGTCTCTCACCCCTAGGGCTGGGGAAAAAGGGAAGCAGATGTGGTTATCAGAATCTAAAGTTCAGAGGTAGAATCCCACAGGAGTACTGGAGCCATGGTCCATCTGAAGGTGTTACTCCAAGAGCTAGTGAAGGCACCTGCAGAGCTGGAACTCAGACAGCTGAGGGGACACAGCCTGGCTGCTGGTGGAACTCAGACAGCTGAGAGGGCACAGGCTGGCTGCTGGTGGTGTCTTCAAGGAAGCCAGTGAAGCTGGTTCTGTGAATACTGAAAGAATTTGGACACTGGAACTAACCACTGCTGGAACCAATGCAGCTGCATGAAGGAAGTGCTTGCTCTCCAGGTGATGCAGATGGGAAGACTTCCCTTTTGCCTAGATTTTAAGCACCCCTGTTGCCGTCTATTGGTAGAAACTTACAGATAGTCATTGGCAAGGGAAAAATGTAGTTTGAAGGGCCCCAGTCCCAGAATCATATGGTGTTGATCAGAAGGGCTACTTTGGAGTTTTATAACCATTATTTCTCAGTGTTGAGAAACTGAATAGGTAGCTAATTAGTTGCTATGTTTTCTGTCATTTCAACTATCCAGACTATAACCTCTTCATTATTTCTACTGCTATTTTCAAAAATTACTGTTTACATGATGTTACTTCCTCCTAAACCTCGGT
Organism: Camelus ferus; assembly: GCF_009834535.1. Classification (NCBI taxonomy): domain Eukaryota; kingdom Metazoa; phylum Chordata; class Mammalia; order Artiodactyla; family Camelidae; genus Camelus; species Camelus ferus. The sequence goes on along the minus strand of NC_045709.1, from coordinate 44,195,650 downwards.
AGATGTCCCTTTAACATATGACGAAAATGCAAATTCCTTAGGAAGAGGCCTTATTAGACTGCCCTGCTGACTGCCATCATTTTCTTGTACCTATCTTTCCTTCAATTATTGTGTTCCAATTATAGCATCTAAGCCTTCTTTTTTGCTTCAGATGTGAAGGTTCGAAAAATATTTATCAGGAAAGTTCCTATTCATATTTCTTTTAGTTGAAATGTCACTTCTAAAGAGTGGCTGATCTCCCAATTCGTATAAGACCTGCACTGAATTCTGCATATGAATATTCTCAGTCCTTGCATATTATATATCATAATTTATAATTATGTATTGATATATACATAGATTTTATATTGTTACATAAATTAAATTTTAAAAAATTCCACAAAAGCATAAATTGCACCAGGGTATTTTTTTTGTATTTTATCCTGGCAAATAGAAGACTACCTGGTTTATAGTAGATGTTCCTTGTGTCTAATAAAATTAATGAAATACTTACTTTTGTAATTGATAAAATAAGTTCCAAAATACTTGGTATTTTGTTTTTTCCCCTCACTTTTGAAGTAATACTGGTCAGGTACCTTTCTTTTCCTGGCATGTTTTTCAAAGTAATTTTGAAAATTCTCTGGGGACACAGTTCATTCAATAAAAATTTCATGACATTTTTGTTTCAAATTCCATATTGTGAAGTCTCTCCCTCTTGACTAGGATTCTCTTTCTTAATATCTCAATGAACCGAACATTCACCAAATATAAAATATAAATTGTTAATAACCATAAGAGAAAAAGTAACATCATTCTTTTATAACTATCTTATATTAAGTATTCATTACATATTCACATTAATTTTTATATTTGAACCTGAAATAGGGAGTCTTTTAACAAAATAGATTATGTTATAAATTCTTAAGTATTTCTTTACAGTTTTTTCTTTAAAAGAGGAATAAAACACTACAATCATGCCTAAAGAACCAACATTAAAAGACTGACAGCTTTATTTATTAAATAAGAATTTAAAATTTTAACAATTTCATTGTTAAATAAATGATGTATACAATCTGTAAAAAATATTGTAGAACTTTTACTTGACAAAGACCAAATACTTTGCTCATAAAGATTATAAAGAGTAAAGTTTCACACTACAATTAAGATAGTACACACAACATCAAAATCAGATAGAAAGTTCTTAAAAAAAAATAAAAGTTATCCCTACAAAAGAATATTATTTTGGAATCACTGATAGAGAGTAGCACAAGTTAAAAGACTAAAAAAGGGTATATCTATAATAACAAATTTCTATCCAACAGGGCATGTAGCAAAATAATGCGCCTAATTCCCTCTTTGTGTCCAGGAATATTTGGATGTTGTAACCTATCTGGTTAGGTACCAAATAGTAGCTTTAGGCTCCTTTTACAATAGGCAGCCAATGCAGTCAGCTACAGAAACAAGCATTCTTTCACCAGTACAGGGCTGACAAAACCAAGCCCTTCATAAAATCAGGGATGCAGTCTTTCAGCAGATGTGTGATAGTCTCAATGAAGCACAGCTTACAGTTACCACTGAAACAGTCTCCAAGGTAGCTTTCATAGGCAGGTTAACATTGTGGACTGAATGTGCTGCCTTAGATCCCTCCATTACCTGTTTGACACCTTTGTTAAACTGAAAGTCAAGAGTGGAGCAGATTCTTAAAGTTAGACATAGAGTTACCATACTACCCAGCAATTCCCTTCTTAAGTGTATGTAGGTGGGTAGAGAGAGTAGAAAACATATGTGCACAAACAAACGAACTTATTCACTAATGTTTATAGTTGTATTACTCATAATAGCCAAAAAGAAGAAACAACCCAAATGTCCATCAAATGAGGAATGAACAAAATGTGATATCCCCCGACATGGACTATTATTCATCAATCAAAAGGGTTGAAGTTTTGATACGAGTTACGATGTGGACAGATGTTGAAAGAAGCGAGACATAAAAGGAGAGATACTGCTAATGGATATAGGGTTTCATTTTGGGGTGATGACAACATTCTGGAATTAGAAAGTGCTGATAGTTGGCCAACTTCATGAGTTTTCTAAAACTCCCTGAAATGTGCATTTTAAAAGGATGAATTTTATGGTGTGTGATATATATCAATAATAAAAATTATATGAGAAGAAAAAGAGTGGAGGCAATGATCCAGATCACAAGGAAATTTAAATTGTTTCTGTGAAAGATGAGAAAGGCCTGGACTACTATGGAATGGAGACTTTGGGATAGACACATGTTGAAAGGACTGAGATGTATTTTAAAACTAATAGTTCTAGTTGATGTGTTGCTATTAATTTGGAATTCCAGTTCTTAGTATTTACACTTTCAAATTGTTTTCAAGCTTAATATACCATTTTTCCTTCTAGTAGACTATAAATTTCACTAAGAGTTAGTTACTAATTTTTTCATTTGTTATTTCTTCTTCCTATAATACCTTCAGGCCTATCTCAGTATTTTAAGACATAAATTCAAACTTCCCGAAACATTCCTTTAATACAGACCTCCCCCTTCTTGCATCTAAAGGAGACTACTTCTTTCACTGCCCTCTCACGGTTTCTTAGGTACCTGTTGTCTGAGAGGAGAAATTTTCCTCTGCCCTTTTAGATTCTTCCGTATGGTCTAAGAATTCAATTCGACAAGAGACAGATTGACAGGAGAAAATCAAACAAAAGTATAATAACACATAGACAGACATGGGAGAGACCCAGAAAAACTGAGTAACTCACTAAAATGGCTGAAACACTCATCTGAAATGCTATTTTCAGCTACTAAAGACAGAACAGGATGTTGGGGAGAGTGATTTGGGACCTCAAAAGGGAGGAAGGCAATTCTCATGGAGATGGAAGAGCAGATGTTTGGTAAATGTCTTCTGGATCATGCAGAGACAGTGGGACAGTGTGGATTCTGATCTCTAGGCCTTGCAGAATTTCCCCTGCCAAACCTAGCCCAGATCTTTGCAGACATTTCTGGTGATAACTTGGTTCCTCTAACAGGCACTCTATCTAAATTGTTTGGGGTAGTTAAAGGGAAGATAAAAATTTCTTCCTGAGTCTTTTGGGCCTTGACTGTTACAATTCAAAATAATCCACATGCCAAAAAGACATTTTGGGCCTACAAGTGTTGCTTCCCTTCACTATGTCATGTCACTACCTCCCTTGAATTTAGGAATGTATGCACTCCACTTAACCAACCACAGCTTGTAAACATGTTGCATCAGAAACTACACATTGTTACCTTTAAACACTTTCTTTTTTTTTTTAATTTACAACATTTTTATCATTCCCTCAAAAAAACCCCATATCCATTAACATATCCATTTTTTTGTTTTTGTTTTTAATAGAAGTACAGTCAATTATAATGTGTCAATTTCTGATGCACAGCACAATGTCCCAGTCATGCATACACATACATATATTTGTTTTCATATATTTTTCCATTAAATAAACACCTTCATTCTTAACAGAACATACCGGATACATTTTTTTTTTGGAATCTTATATTGAAAATTAAAACTGGATTCAAAGAAAACTATTTACTGCTATTTATAATTTATGTTCTTAATATACTTCAGCAGCACAAAACCAGTCCTCATTATTTGCGGGTTCCGTATTTACAAATCACTTGCTCGCTAACATTTATTTGTAACCTCTATCATACTCCTGGTGCTTCAGTGGTGGCATGAGGACATGCCCAGTGGCAAAACATTAGAGCCATTCAGTGGCCACCTTCCTAGCAGAGGCCAAACAAGATGTTCCTCCTTTTTCTTGTAGCCGGGATACTGTAAACATGTCTACTTTTTATGGTCTATTTAGTGCACCAGGTTTTTCTCATTTTGTGGGTTTTGTTTGTGATTTACTGCTTAAACAACCCCAAGCATAGTGCTAAAGAGCTGGTGTTCCTAGGAAGGTTGTGATGGGCCCTATGGGGGGAAAATATGTTAGATAAACTTAATTCATGTATAATCTAATAGTGCTGTTGGTTGTGAGTTCATTTTTATGAATCAACATTATAAATTAAATAAAGTGTCATTAAATAGAAACACACATCTTAAAAGATTGTATATTAAAAAAAAGGTTGTATATTGATTGGTTGATGAAAATGTGACCAGAATCTGGCAGGAGCTTGACTCTGTAAGTGAGGATTCAATATTTGCTAATTCATTGTTGGTGTTAACTTTATAAATATGCTACAGTAAATAACAATAATTATCAGTATGTGTAATAGATGTTTCTGTACCTCTCCTAAGCAGAGGCACTAACTGCCTTTTATTTCAGACTTTCTCTGCAAGGATGTTGACATAACAAACAGCCTTGGAAGACAGAAATAATGTGTCCTGTCTGAGCAAAGGGCATGTGTACTTACTGCCCACCATAAAAGATACGGGTTCTCTCAGCTCAGTTTTCTTTTCCTGTGGCATAACCTACTACTTCTGCAGTCATCCATTTGGACCTATCTCTGTCACCCCATGAGACTTGAGGGCAAGACAAACTGACACACTTTTCTGATGCAGATTCTATTTGCTATGTCTTATAAATAAAGTCCAATGAGTTTAGCTCAAGAGGTGCCTGTCTTCTGTCAGTGTCCATGAACCTGTGACAGACTGATTTATTAGCTTGCAAATTGGGTAAAATCTCAAAATTTTCCTAGTTCTTGATAAAAGTGACAATCATTATTACACACACACACACATATTGCATCTCCTTCTAGCTAAAAATCAAAATATGACATACTGTCTAATGCTTGAACATAAATCATAAATTATTTCTTCATCCTATAAATATATTTCTTCCATTTTTATTTGAACATCATTTAATAATTTGTTTCTTTTTAAGTTCAATTTTAGTTTTATACTTTGAATTTTTAATCAGCTCTTTTGAATTGTGTTCTGGAGCCTACCTTTCTAGCTTGTGAGAGCCAGCCGGGTATATCTCTAGTCTCCTCTGCATTTAGTGATATCATATTGGTAACTTGAAATCAGCCATTGTGGTAGTAATTACTGGAAATGCTGCAAATCAGAGACTGTTTGTTTTGTTTTGTGTCTTTCTAGAGAGCTATTTTAAGGGCATACCATTGATCCTTTTGTTTTAAATAAACTACAAAATTAGAAGAAAAACAAAACTGCAAACTGTAATTAGGTAAATTTTACTTACATATATTCAGTTTTGTGAATTTTGAATAGTAAGTTGCACATTTAAAAAAATCTCAGCTCTATTTTTGAAGATGGCAAATGCTAACTGAAAAAAAATACCATGTTTCATTCAAAATTCACATAACCAAATAATGTAAGTGACATTTAAATTGAAATTTCTCATGAATTTTTATGTTTCTAGCATTTTAACTTCTGAAGTTTATAGTTTAAAACTGTATGAAGTGATATCCTATTTATTTGTATTTGAAAAATATATATGCATATAACATCTACTGCAGACAGGATATCTTAGGGTTTCTTTCCTTTCTTATGTGTAACAAAATCTACTTGCATTTCTTTGTTTACTTCTTTATATTTTCTTTTAATACTACAAAAAGTATTTAAGTGCTATTAATTAATAAATTATTGTTACTAAAACAGCATAAGAATTTCACTACATTGTTTCAATAAATCCTTTAAAATTACATAAAGAGGATAAAATGTGTAACAGAATAAATTCTAAAACATTTGTCAGTATTTTTTCATGATTTTTTAATGTGAAGTCACTTAACATATTTAATGCAAAGAGGATGTTAATTTACATCCTAGAAGCAGATGTATATTTTCCAAAATGAAAATGTAACTTTTATTAATACCAGTAGTGAACAAGTCATTTGAGAAAGAATGCATTATTATGCTTATAACAGATAAAGGCACTTTCTTTCATAAAGTCAATGACTTTGGAAGGTGGCCAAGAGTCAGACAGCTCTAGAAATGGATATTTGAACCTCTGACAGATACCATAGTGTCTCCATTCACCATATAAAACTATCTACCCAGAATTATTTAAATTAGAAGACATTGATCCCCAAAGTTAGCTTGTGTATATATGTATGCGTTCTGAAGTTTAAAATAACTGACAAAACAGGAGAAATTAGTTGTTCCACTGAATGCAGGTATTTTAAAATTAGGCACAAGCAATAACTATAGTTCTAAATCTTAGACTCCCCAAATAAGATGGACCAATAATCAAATAGCCTTTGACTTGTTAAAGGAAAAATATCCTTCCCCAAATGAAAGATAAACAGAAGTTCCTATCTATAATATCAGTAGACACTATTTTAAAAAAATGATACTAACACTGATTTGTAAACATTCTCTTTATTCAGAGTATCATGTCAATTAATAGAAAATTATCTTATTAGGTCCTATAGAAGAGATAATTCACTGAATAAGTTAAAACATTTTCCTTATAAATTCATTTCTTTATTTGGAAGCATGTTAACTCAGGAGATTCTTTATAGAACAGTAGAAACATTCCAGCTAGTATTGATGCTTCATCGAATATGTGTTCTCTCTCCACAGATTTCCTCCAGGTTAGGGCTCCATTTCCTGGCTTGCCTCAATTTATGACTAAAGTCTTGATGAGCCATTACATTAAAATATCCTCACAGAAATGACAAATATCTGATTGAGACTGACTTCTTGCATTAGTCTAAAAGTTTGGGAGGAAAATAAATGATGACTGTGAAGGACTTTTTAAATCTGTAATCTAGAAAATGAAAGATTGGTGAAACACAGAGGGTTAATTTACCCTAAAAAAAAGGGTCACTGATTCATTTTTATTTCATACTTACTTGCTTTTGGAGGTAATACAGTCCTGTATTCTAGTCCTCCCAATAAATGATAAAGTTGATAATTAAGTAAGAACCTGCCATTTACACCAGGAGAAAAAATGGAATTCATTCCAAAGTGAAGCAACATTTGGGAGAGGTCAGTTCCAGAGACAAGTACAGCACCTTCCTCACTCCTTGGTTCATAGGTTAGGAATCAACAGCATATGCATAGTGAAAGATATTCCTGGTGAGTGATTGAAAATAGAAAAACCAAAAGCCATAGTGAAATCCACCACATATTTTTAATAAAGGCACTGTTTATATGCAAACCCTGTCATTCAGGATAGGCAACAGCTAAATGATGATCAAACATGGCTTTCCTATTGGACTAGGCAATTGTGCAATGAGTCCCAAATTATAGGAAAATTGTTAAAGCTAAAGTGGGCAATGCAGTGTGCCCCTTTCTAACCACAGCTAATTGAAAACAACTAAGTATCTCTACAGAGAGGAGGTCTGCAAAAAGTGAGTCCTGTCTAATTTGCTTCTTGGAAAGATGAATCCCAGACGTTTAGGTAAAGAGATAACCCAGGAAGGCAAAAAAGATTCTACAATGCATAAGCAATTTCATGTAACAGTTACCATACCCACTGGTAAACATGTGAATGTTTACTGGACAAGATGACTCAGGGTTTTGCTCATCACATTAGCTACCTCCTTAATAGCAGTCAGACAAGCTTGGAGGAATTTGCAAGTCCCTCCCCAGCACTTTCATAGAAAGCAGAATGCCTGTGGTCCCTACCTCTATAAGTGAAGTCAAAGACTCCTTTTTGTACATTTTTTTTTAATTTCAGTAAACTATCCTTCACTCTTCTATTTTCTTCATAAAGAACAGTGTCTTCATTACTACATATGACACAATATAGAGAGAAAGCATTATCTTAAATATAATCTTAAAAATCTGTTAGAAAAGAAACTTTTATAAACCTGCATGAAGTAAATATTCATAAATATGTTATTCACCTCCTGTATATTATAATCCATTAGACTCTTGGGACAGGGATAAAATATAAGATCCAGTAAGTCATATGGATTAATACAGCTCTTTTAGGCATTGTACCTCCATTGTACAGCTCTTTTAGGCATTGTACCTCCAAGTAAACATTGTTCATATTTTGTCTCAAAATCTCTAGGACAGACACTTACTCGATTTAGATGTATGTTTTAAGAGACCCATAAATCATGCATTTTATAATGCAATTCATTTTTTTATATTTCTGTAACTTCTTTAAAATTGTATTGGCAGTAGACATTGTAGAGAATGTGCTTTGTAAGTATAAATAAAGTATGTCTCACTATATGCTGGAAAACAAAAAACTACATTTTCAGAATAATTAAAGGGTATTAAATTCTAGATGTAATTTAATGTCCTTCAATCAGATAAACTCAAGCTGCATCTAGAAGACAGGAGTGAGGCAGAGGACACACTTGTTCTGGTTCTGATATTTCCACTGGGAAGTCCAATCATAAGAGTTACCTTTTGTTGGAACTGATCCTAGAAGGTGACGCATGCTTCTATTGCCATCAGTGAGGGTCCGCATGATGACATTTTCTTCTTGATGGCAGTTACTGACTATGAAAATGGTGGTAGGAATAGGTACCTGGCAGCAAAAGTAGAGCCACCCTGTTAGTAACCTGGTTGTGCACCCTTGTGTTTAATTCTTTGTTTTGTTTTTATATTTTGAGTCAACCCTGAAAGGTCAAAGTAATACTCATTGTCAACCTTCTAGACTATTCTGAAAGTCAGTTTTTAAAATGGAAATTATTTGTATTCTGTTTAATTAAAATAAATCAACAAAATGAGCACCCATAATAATTATAGGTGATAACTATTAATAAAATGGGAATCTAATATTGATGATGTGATCTGCTTGAATGTGAGTCTCCAAAATCTAATCAGAGCTAGGAAATGGGGCACTAGGATACTATGGAATGAGGTGATGCACTTTTAGGTGTGCTGCTGGAACCTATTACTAAATAATACGTAAGGCTGTCAAAAGCAGATAACATAAGGTTCTCTAGTTGGTCTCTGCTGCAGGGCAAGCAGTGTTGTAACTTTGACTTTGTGACTGCTGGAATTGTCTTTCCCCAGATCAAGATATTATATGGGGAATGTATTAAGCACCAGTAAGAAAAGCAGAGCAGGCACCCAGGGTTTTGGAAAAAATCCATGCACACTTCAGGTAACTATTCTCACGGAAATAGATCTTGGCTTGCTACTGATACCCAGAAGAGGCTGAATACTTGAACTTGTTTGTCATAAATTGAGTGTTACCTGGTTTACCTGTTGACATTTTTTCTGGAGCATCAGCATTCATCAAATGGAAGCTGGAAAAATGAAGATCAGCTTCAACAGGCTCTGAAAGCACAGATCATTGTATGAGCTGGTGACTCATTTCCCAGTGTACCTCCTCTTAGATGAACTGCCACCTTTGCCTCTACTCACATGAGTGGCCTGTGAGTTATTTTCAATATCAAGATTATTGAATAATAAAACACTGAGTTGATTTAAAGGTAGTTTTTCATGCCATGTTGGCACTAGGCAGTTATGGACTGTAGATTATAGCTCAAGGCCCTAAGAATGAGGTTCTATGCCTGATATGACATCAATATAATAATAATGGGTAGTCAATTACATTGCACTGTGTCCATAATGGTGTGTGTGCCAACTTGTGTTACTGAAGTATACAATTATCCTGAGATGGATTTACTATCTCTGCCCACCATACCTTTGCCAGCAATACCACTCATGAAATTCCAGAATATCTTCTTAATTACCATTGCATGCCATACAATTTTGTCTCTGAACAATAAACTGGTTTTACAGAAGAAGACACCAGACAATGGGATGATCACATGGGATAAATTGATTTTATCATGTTTCTCACAGAGAGGCAATGATAGGTCTTCAGGTGAGTGGAATGAACTCTGGCAGACTCAGGGAACCAGCTAGGAGATAAACCTTGCAACTTTAAGATTCTAGACCATAAAGTTTGGTTTATGCTTTGATATAATAACCCTTGCAGAGGAAAATGCTTAGATTGGATTCCCAAGGAAACTTTGGAGTGCTGATTATGTTCTATTTTTTTGAAATTTTGGGTTCCTTGACCCAGTTCCAATCTGTGTGTGTGTATGTGGAGGTTGGGACTTCCCATATGACATCGAATGATTCTCAGAAACCAAACCTTCAACTGAATTCTAACCATCTATCCGGAGATAGCACCCGATTCCACAGGTTGAGAGCTCAGTCCTATAAGACTGCACCCTCCCCTAACTTCAGATTCCAATAACAAGACCAGGTTGTTACCTCTATTTATAACCTACTGGCCATAAATCAAGATTCCCATAACCTCTACCCTGGGATCAATTAATTTGCTAGAATGGCTCACAGAACTCTGAGAAAAGTTGTACTTACTAGATTTCTGGCTTTTATAATAAAAGGCTACATATAACTCAGGAACAGAGTTGGAAGAGATGCACAGGGCAAGTTACGGGTAAAGAGTGCAGAGCTTTCACACCCTCTCCAGGTGCACCAGGCTCCCAGCACCTTCACCTGTTCACCAACGGTCAACTCCAAACCCAGTTCTTTCTGGATTTTTTTGGAGGCTTCATTACACAGGAATGATTGATTAATTTATTGTTCATTGGTGACAGATTCAACCTCCAGGCTGTCTCTTCTCTTTGGAGTTCAGGGGGTGGGACTGAAAGTACCAACCCTCTAATCACAGTGTCGATTCCTCTGGCAAATAGCCCCATCCTTAGGTGATCTAGGGACATTCTAAAAGTATAGACATACCTCGTTTTATTGCATTTACCAGATATTTTAGAAATTAACTTTTTTTCTTTCACCCCCTCAACAGCATTTGCTCTTTTCCTGTCTCTAGGTCTTTGGGTCACATTTGGATAATTCTCCCAATATTTCAAACGTTTTCATTATTATTATACTTTTTGGTGATCTGTGATCAGTGATCTCTGATATTACTACTACCACTTTCTAAAGGTTCAGATGACAGCAATTTTTTTTTACCAAGTAACTATTTTTAAATTAAGGTATGTGTATTTTTATAGACACAACGCTACTGCACACTTAGACTATAGTATAAACATACATTTTATATGCTCTGGAAAGCCAAAATAAATTGTGTGATTGACTTTATTGAGATATTCACTTTGTTGCCGTATTCCGCATTCCGGTGGTCTGGAACACAACAGCAGTATCTCCAAGGTAACCTCATTAACATAACAGAAGACACATTTACCACTCTCATTATTTAGGAAATTCCAAGGGTTTTAGGAATCTGTGCCAGAAATGGGGATGAAGATCAAATATATGCTTCCATTATATCGTACTTGATAGGACAAGTTTTGGAGCTTCCTTAGGAGTTTAGAAGTTTGTTCAAATCCATTGTTTTTTCCCCTTGGTTGTGTCAGGTCTACTGCTGAGTCTTTAATTTTGTCCCTGTGTTGTGTTTTGTTTTGTTTTGTTTTGTTTTGTTTTGTTTTGAACAACTCTTTACTTATTCTTTCTTAAACCTTCCATCTCTCACCTTACACTATCTACTCTTGCATATTGGCTCCTTTTTCCATTAGAGCACTGAACATTGTCATTATAGCTGCTTAAACTTAGCTGATAATTCTAACAGCTTTGTCATGTCTGAATGTGTTTCTAACAATTGCTTTATCTTTTTAAACTGCATATGTGTGTCTTGCCTTTTGTTACATTATAATTTTTGGTTGAAAGCCAGACATGTTGTATTAAGTACCAGGAATTAAGGTAAATATGCCTTTGAAGTGAGGTATGTTAATCTGGATAGGAGTTCAATGGTGTTTAATGTTTTAATCTCTGTTCTTGACTTTGGACTTCTTTTCATTTTTTTTTTCTCCAAACAAGGATATCTCGCAACTCAGCTCTAATCCATTGTTATTATTCTGGAGCCCTGTTAGTGTGGTGGGAAGGTCAGGGAGAAGGAAGTGTCCTATAATCTTCCAATTCAATTTTATAACTGATAATATATTACAGTAAATAAACCATAGCATTATTTTTATTGTCTTGTTGGAAAAATGCATAAAATTTAATCATCAAAATAGAGAAGTTTGCAAATCTCACGTTTCTTTAGCCTAGACAAGCACTATTGAATTTTTGTAAAAGAGGAGTTCTCTGTAGCTTGGGATAATTAGGAAAGGCTTTTCAGTGTTACAGGGTCTGAAGGATGAATGAAAATAAACAAAGATGTGGGTACACTGCACAGTCTGGAAAAGAAATGTGTAAGGAATGTTGGTTAAACTGCATCTAGTGAATTCATCTTGGTATACAAGACTGATAAAGGAGAAAATGTGAATGTTCTTTAAAAATATGACATTGGGCTGGTTGGCGGGAGATTCAAACACAGGTTAAAAAAGTTATACTGAAATTATACTCTGTCTTTCAGTAAGTACTAATCTTTGAGGTTATTTGAGCAACTGAGTGCCAACATGAAAGCTGTATGTAAAGCAAAATGAACATGTTTGCTTCCACATAGATGCTTCTTTAAGATTTTCAGACTAGGGTACTGGCCTTGAGAAGATCTCAACAGTCTTTAACACAATGGCAATTCATCAGACAAATTTGTTAACACATGAAATTCCCCTTGGAAATGCTTAGTTTGCTGTTTCACACACAAGCCTGTTCTCCTCTCCATAAGCTTCGCATTTTAATTTTTTTGGTTAAAAATACATGACCAGCTGTTCCACATTTTCTTTCACAAACCTCTACTTTGATATATAAGTACCTACTAGATCCAGTAGGGACCCCAGATTTTATTCTTGTCCCTGATTTTATTATTCTGACCCCTTAAAATTTTCACACCTCCCACAAAAGGACCCTGGAGATTTCATTTCTTCCCCTATTGTATGCTCAAGTCCTATAACTAATTCCTGTTTCCTTCTCTCTACATTCATTAGGGGTCCCCCCTCCAGATCTTTTCCATAATTACCAGGCCACATTAGGGATTAATTATTTTCTGACTCCACGCTGCATCACATTGTTTCTTTAGCTTTCCAGACATGCACTGTTATTATGTCTTTAGCAGTAACTTCACAAAAATTTCAGTAAGTTTTTTTACATCTATCTCTCTGACAATTTAGCATTAGATTGGTAGGTGAAAAATACAGTTGGCTGGAGATTTTAAATCTGAAAAATCTGTGAATTCCAACTGGAGGAATATGTCATGTCAATTATCTATCATTATTGGTTTATCACCAATCCAAGAGCACATAATGGAGTAAAAAGTCTTTGGTGATACACTGTTTAGAAATTTCTTTATCTTTGACTGTTAAGAGAATAAAAAAAAAATGAAACAAAACAAAACAACAAATTCCTGTTTGTGAGGACTTATATACAGCATAAAATTGGTATTTAAACAGAAAAATTGTTTGTGAAATAGAAGTTTTAATTAAAGCTGCATAATAAGTAATGTTACAGGACTGTATAAAATTTGTCTTCCAAAGTTAAATTAACTTGTTTTATAAACCTTACATGCTTTATGCAACACTAATTAAGGTATAATGAGGTAATGTCATCAAAATATGACCAATGTTCTCATTCTAAAAACCACTTACAGAAATTACATTTTGTTAATGGCATTAGCAAATTACTTGTCTGAAACATACACAGTGTATACACATTAGGACTTAATGAACAACATTTACATGAGATTTAAACATTGCTTTTTATTAAAATCATGTTTAAATTCTGAATCAATTTGGATTATGGCTGTTACCTACTTTTTCCTATAAATGTCTGCATAATAGTACAGTTTTTTGATTTTCTAGGGAATCAGTTTACATTCACATATAAAACACTGCATTCTGTGCAAAGATTCAGTTATTACTAATCTACTATGCTGGAGGGGAAGGAAGCTGCATTAAGCTAGCTGCCTCAAGATTCAAAAACCCGAGCTAAAACTTTTAAATAAAAAAAAAAAAAAGTTAAGTGACCCATGACTGAGGAATAAAATATAAAGCATCGAATCCTTTTAAATGTTACTAGTAGAGTTTATTTCTGTTTTCATTATGTTTTTGTCCACCAAAATCTTATGATGACTTATGATTAATCTTAATGCTCAAAAAAAAAAAAACAAAACTAGCTTCCCATATTCAGTAAATGTTACCATTATTATTTCCTTCCAAGATATTCATGTTTTCTATAAGGCTTAATAAATTGTAACAATTTTTATAAAAGAAAAAAATAGACTGGTGTTGGCTTTTAGTTATGATGAATTTTAGTATCATTATTCTGAGGCTAATTTAAAGTATTTAATATGGGAGAGATTATAATTTCATATGGCATATAAATTTAATTAAAGGGAAAATTTACACATATCTCATGCAGATTTGCTATATAATTTGAAATAGAGTCTTTCTGTTCCATATGCGTACTAATGAGCTAAAGAAAAGAGAATTGGAAACATCATTTCCTAAAGTATATCTCATGAAAAAGGTCCAAAAGTTGCTTCTCAAAACAAAGTTTATGGATCAATTATCTTGAGAAAAATGTAATGCCTCATCATCCTCTATGAGAGTCAGAGTCACTTTAGGACACATAAGGTTTTGAAAAATATTCTTTAACTTTTTAACTCAATGTTTCAATTTTTTTTCCTTCATGAAATAACTCAAACATCTGAGGCATTGTTGCTCCCATGGAGTCCTACTCTTTGGTCACAATGTCTAATGAATGTGCAGTGTTATCAATGATAGCATAATAGAACTTTATTATACATGTGAGAAAAATAACCACCAAAAAATAGATTGATGGATTTGAGCTTAGAAGCAGAATCAGCACAAAGATTCTGCTTCTGGTTCAAACTCCCCTGCCACTGGAGGGAAGTGGCTCTTAGATATCTTACTTCTTTAAAATGATCATGAAAATCACTCTAGGTGTTTTGAATTCATTTGCTAACTCATTTGCTACTTATGGATCTTTATTATTGATGAATACTTACTCAGACATGATCCTCACACATTCTGCAAATGTCTAAAGTATTTTTAAACAACCAAAAAGTAAATAAACATGTAAACTTAATAAAGTATTGAAAGACAGAACTTGATACAGACTTCTTTAAAATCTTTGTTTAGCCCCAGAGTGAACATGATGGCATTCTTATGTTAAGTGTTTAACAAATGTTGACTAGATCACCAAATGGATTTTTAGCCCATTGTACCTATTAAGATGCAACACTATCATGTGTTAACATTATCATGTTGACTCAGTATTGCATAACTCAACTGTTACCTAAGTCAGGTTTGGCTGCTCGCTGCTCAAAAGCCAATAATTGAGAGGCAAGTGTCAATAGAGAGGAAAGTTGCTTTAATCAGAAAAGCTGGCAATCTGGGAGGAAGGTGGACTTCTGTCCCAAAATCAACTCCAGAGATTCTGCTCAGCCATGGGAAAAGGGGGAAGTAATCTCAGTTAGTCACTGAGACAGAAGGTTAGGTTCTGTGTCGTTTTCCATTGCTTGCAGGCTGGCTAACTCATGATCTTTCTTCAGGTGTTATCTTGTCCACATGGTCTGCCTGCAGGAGTGCTAAGAGGGCTATTGAGGGCAGAGAGCGAGTCGTTCTTTAACTAATTCATTCGTCATTTTTGCTTTTTTTTTTTCTAAGAGAAAAAAATCAACAGTTTAGGCAATACATGATATGTGTTCAGGAGAGCATAAGTCAGGAGTCAGATTAAATTGCCTAGTGATCTCATTCCTGTAATTAGGTTCTTACAAGATTTGAGGGGAAAATAAATGGGCAAATAGGATAGGGACAAATGGGCTGCTTTCACAACCACCCCAAATTCTTAAAACAAGGCTCATAGCTTCAAAGTATGATTTTGTTTAGATTCCTCGATCCTATTTAGAGAGATAACTCTCTGAAATTCAGTTTTATGCTTTTTAATATAGGGATAATGATATCTCTCTTGCAGTTTGTAATGAGGCTCAAATCAAGTAATGCATGTGAAACATTTTGGCATATGGCCCAGAAATGGTGCCTATTATCATAATAATGAAATTTCAGGACCAAAATACTTTTATTACCATCCAATTCAGTCCTTTCATTTTATAGATGTGGAAACCATATTAAGAAGCAAGGATGGTTAAGATTACAAAGCAAATGCATGATTTGCTTTCCTGATTTTCACTTGTGTGCCATTTGTTTGCTCATAGTTTTTAATCCTCCTTCCAAATACCCTTTTAATCTCTATGGAAAACTCATGGAGGTCAAATAAGAGAAAAAATCTTTAATGATGGAATTGTAGATAAAACAAGATATATATTTGGTTATCCCATAACTCTCTGATCATCTCAAAACTTAAAATTGCTTAAGCTGTTATTCATAAATTCGGCTGTGCAAATATATAATTACTTTCTATAAACTAGAGTAATCTTATTAAGAGTTCTCCATTGTGTTTCCCCCACAACACAGCCAGGATACAAAATCTTTCAAGGTACTGATTTGTGTGTGGTGGAAAGAAGAGAGGAACCATGATGTTTAGAATAATGGAGGAAGGAAAGAGTACGTACTTAATACTCTATCGGGTTCAGAAGATGGAAGCATGCAGTTTTAACTTGTCATATGGGGTTTTTGACTACTTTCTCTTTTGGAAGTAGTGATAATTTTTTTTTTAATAATTAGGGCAAGGGAATCATATTAGTGAACAATCAAGATGCTAAGAAGATAAAAAAAATCTTAATTTATACTTTCTTTAGTGATCCCTGTTAATCTTTAAATAAACTTTATAAATTAATTTAATTTTATCTGTGGACATTCAGCTATACAACTTTGTGTTATTTGTTTTAGTGGTTTCTCAAGAAATTAGAATACTTATTCTTTCTTTTTCTTAATTGAAATACAGTCAATTACAGTGTGTCAATTTCTTGTATATAGCTCAATGTCCCAGTCGTGTGTGTGTGTGTGTATATATGTATATATATATATATATATTTTCATATTTTTTATTAAAGGTTATTGCAAGTTATTGAACATAATTTCCTGTGTTATGCAGAAGAAACTTTTTAATCTATTTTTATATATAGTGGCTAACATTTGTAAATCTCAAACTCCCAAATTTATCCCTTCCCACCCTCTTTCGCCAGTAACTATAAGATTGTTTACAATGTCTCTGCTTCTATTTTTGTAGATGAGTTCATAGTAGGTTTTTTGTTTTTTTTTTTTTTGATTCCACATATAAGTGATAGTAGCATATGGTATTTTTCTTTCTCTTTCTGGCTTATTTCACTTAGAATGACCTCTAGTTCCATCCATATTGCTGCAAATGGCATTATTTTATTCTTTTTTATAGCTGAGTAGTATTCTATTGTATAAATATACCAAAGCCTCTTTATCCAGTCATCTGTTGATGGACATTTAGGTTGCTTCCATGTCTTGGCTATTGTATATAGTGCTGCTATGAACATTGAGGTGCATGTATCTTTTAGAATTAGAGTTCCCTCTTGATATATACTCAGAAATTGGATTGCTGGATCATATGGTAAATCTATTATTAGTTTTCTGAGGAATCTCCATACTGTTTTCCATAATGGCTGCACCAAACTACATTTCCACCAGCAGTGTAAGAGAGTTCCCTTTTCTCCACACCCTCTCCAGCATTTATTGTCCATGGACTTTTGATTGATGGCTACAATAAACATTCTTAACTTTGCCCAATCTACTTATAATTATTTTTGTATTACTTCACATAAAATGCAGAAAATCTGCAATGCTCTGAGTCTTTAACCATCTACACTTATGCTACAGTTGTCACTGAATTTTATCATAAACCTACAAAATGCTAGACTTTTTGTTTTAAATGGGCATATATATTTTAAAGAATTTGAAACAAAATAGTCTTTACCTAAATATTTACCTCTTATTACCTCTTCAATTTTTTTCACTAAAATTTAAA